>NC_042957.1:64531846-64801846 GCF_901001165.1 Salmo trutta | reverse complement strand
GGTAGGGAACAGAGATGATGGTAGGGAACAGAGATGATGGTAGGGAACAGAGATGATGGTAGGGGACATTTATGATGGTAAGGGTCAGAGATGATGGTAGGGAACAGAGATGATTGTAGGGGACAGAGATGATGGTAGGGGACAGAGATGATGGTAGGGGACAGAGATGATGGTAGGGAACAGAGATGATGGTAAGGGACATTTATGATGGTAGGGGACAGAGATGATGGTAGGAGACAGAGATGATGGTAGGAGCCAGAGATGATGGTAGGGGACAGAGATGATGATAGGGAACAGAGATGATGGTAGGGAACAGAGATGATGGTAGGGAACAGAGATGATGGTAGGGGACAGAGATGATGGTAGGGGTCAGAGATGATGGTAGGGAACAGAGATGATGGTAGGGAACAGAGATGATGGTAGGGAACAGAGATGATGGTAGGGGACAGAGATGATGGTAGGGAACAGAGATGATGGTAGGGGACAGAGATGATGGTAGGGGACAGAGATGATGGTAGGGGACAGAGATGATGGTAGGGGACAGAGATGATGGTAGGGAACAGAGATGATGGTAGGGGACAGAGATGATGGTTGGGGACAGAGACAATGTGTGGCCTGAGCGTGCCTCACTAGTCACTAATGACCCTCTGTTATTGACCAGTGATCAAAGTCCTTATTAGAGGAGCCATGCAAGTAGTGATGACACAGCAACAATGAACCGCAAGTCTGTCAGCAACAACGGCTAACGATGCATTAAGTCATCGGACAGAGAGTCAAGTACCGACTGATAGTGAGTGATTGTAGAAATGTGAGTGTACCGGTATTTGGGTTTTTAATAGTTATAGCAATTCAAGACTTCCTTTTCCACAAAGACAAATGTACAGGTAGGGTTGGGTATTATAGGGTTGGGTATTGTAGGGTTGGGTATTGTAGGGTTGGGTATTTTAGAGGTTGGGTATTGTAGGGTTGGGTATTGTAGGGTTGGGTATTGTAGGGTTGGGTATTGTAGGGTTGGGTATTTTAGAGGTTGGGTATTGTAGGGTTGGGTATTGTAGGGTTGGGTATTGTAGGGTTGGGTATTGTAGGGTTGGGTATTTTAGAGGTTGGGTATTGTAGGGTTGGGTATTGTAGGGTTGGGGTATTGTAGGGTTGGGTATTGTAGGGTTGGGTATTTTAGAGATTGGGTATTGTAGGGTTGGGTATTGTAGGGTTGGGTATTGTAGGGTTGGGTATTGTAGGGTTGGGTATTGTAGAGGTTGGGTATTGTAGGGTTGGGTATTGTAGGGTTGGGTATTGTAGGGTTGGGTATTGTAGGGTTGGGTATTGTAGGGTTGGGTATTGTAGGGTTGGGTATTGTAGGGTTGGGTATTGTAGGGTTGGGTATTGTAGAGGTTGGGTATTGTAGGGTTGGGTATTGTAGGGTTGGGTATTTTAGAGGTTGGGTATTGTAGGGTTGGGTATTGTAGGGTTGGGTATTGTAGGGTTGGGTATTTTAGAGGTTGGGTATTGTAGGGTTGGGTATTGTAGGGTTGGGTATTGTAGGGTTCGGTATTGTAGGGTTGGGTATTGTAGGGTTGGGTATTGTAGGGTTGGGTATTTTAGAGGTTGGGTATTTTAGAGGTTGGGTATTGTAGGGTTGGGTATTGTAGGGTTGGGTATTGTAGGGTTGGGTATTGTAGGGTTGGGTATTTTAGAGGTTGGGTATTGTAGGGTTGGGTATTGTAGGGTTGGGTATTGTAGGGTTGGGTATTGTAGGGTGGGTATTTTAGAGGTTGGGTATTGTAGGGTTGGGTATTGTAGGGTTGGGTATTGTAGGGTTGGGTATTGTAGAGGTTGGGTATTGTAGGGTTGGGTATTGTAGGGTTGGGTATTGTAGGGTTGGGTATTGTAGGGTTGGGTATTTTAGAGGTTGGGTATTGTAGGGTTGGGTATTGTAGGGTTGGGTATTGTAGAGGTTGGGTATTGTAGGGTTGGGTATTGTAGGGTTGGGTATTTTAGAGGTTGGGTATTGTAGGGTTGGGTATTGTAGGGTTGGGTATTGTAGGGTTGGGTATTGTAGGGCTGGGTATTGTAGGGTTGGGTATTGTAGGGTTGGGTATTGTAGGGTTGGGTATTGTAGGGTTGGGTATTGTAGGGTTGGGTATTGTAGGTTGGGTATTGTAGAGGTTGGGTATTGTAGGGTTGGGTATTGTAGGGTTGGGTATTGTAGGGTTGGGTATTGTAGGGTTGGGTATTGTAGGGGTTGGGTATTGTAGGGTTGGGTATTGTAGGGTTGGGTATTGTAGGGTTGGTATTGTAGGGTTGGGTATTGTAGGGTTGGGTATTGTAGGGTTGGGTATTGTAGGGTTGGGTATTGTAGGGTTGGGTATTGTAGGGTTGGGTATTGTAGGGTTGGGTATTGTAGGGTTGGGTATTGTAGAGGTTGGGTATTGTAGGGTTGGGTATTGTAGGGTTGGGTATTGTAGGGTTGGGTATTGTAGGGTTGGGTATTGTAGGGTTGGGTATTGTAGGGTTGGGTATTGTAGGGTTGGGTATTGTAGAGGTTTTATAGAGCGACTCCACTCCATCTAAAGAGGTATAACATGTAAAACATTTACTATACAACAAAGACTGGTTTTAGGACCAGAGGGTTCTAGAGTGGAGCCACGTCCTTAGAACTTATACCTTAAAGACAGGTCTGCTATAAAGTAGAGAGACAGGGAGACTGACGCATTGATCTAAGGCAGGGGTGGTCTGGTGCTGCTCTTTATGACAGGGTCCGTCCAATGTGTGTGTGTGTGTGTGTGTGTGTGTGTGTGTGTGTGTGTGTGTGTGTGTGTGTGTGTGTGTGTGTGTGTGTGTGTGTGTGTACCTGTGGATTGGAAGACACCGGGGTTGCAGGAGCAGTACCGCGAAGCGAAGGCCTCCATCATACGATCGATCTTCTGAGCCTCACCAGGCAGTCTGAAACTCCACAGAAACTGTCTACACCAGCATAGAGAAAGAGAGAGAGTGAGGGAGAGAGAGAGAGTGAGAAAGACAGAGCAAAGGAGAGAGAGAGGGAGGGAGGGAGAGAGGGACAGAAACATAGATGTGAGGAGAGAGAGAGAGAGAGAGAGAGAGAGAGAACACAGGAAAACCAACGGGAAAGAAAACAGAGGCTCCAAAAGTGTCTTGAAAGCAGGACATCATCATAAAGTGCACTGACTGCACATTATCAATAATAAATACTACTAGATTATTTTTTTAAATGTGATGAACAGCTGGGAATCTTAGTACAGTAATATGCAGAAACAGCTCACCGTAAAGCCTGTACGAGGTTGAGATCTGCAAACTCATGAAGGTCTACGAAGGCCTGCAACACCTTGAGGTTGAAGTCGTCCCTGGGAGAGATGAGGAACAGTGTGTCAGGTTCTCAGATTCAGCTCAGGAAATGGCTGCTATTCAGTGTTAGTCCAGATCAGTCTAGCACTTCCAAAAACAGAACTATTACAGGTAAAGTGTCTTTCAATCCCTATAGGAACTGAAATGTCTGTTAGGGGAGAGGCCCTTTTTAAACCCAACTCCACCTCTTCTCTAGATTATGTCTCTATCAGACCATTATACAATATGATAAGATTGCGGGTCATGATAAATTGCTATTTGTTTGTGCATACAACCAACTTGTTAACATACAATATGTTGTTGCTTTCTTAAGGGCCTTTTCCAAAGAAAACGATTTATCTGCTCTGTCTGTTTGCTACACAGGCTGTTTTGACAGTCACATCCCTGCGAGGTGGCCCACGTGTCGTAGATATGAAACACATGTAGCCAGGCAGAGCATGGCCCCTTGTCTACTGTCGCCGCTGTGCTCCGTAGAGCCAGACAATCCATTTCCAGAGGCTTTATGACCGGGCTTATACACGCACAGAGGGAGAAATCTCCCTGAGAGATGGACAGAGTGTAGGAAAGAGAGAGGGAGGGAGAGAGAGAAGGGAGTGAGTGAGATGGGGAGAGAGAGAGAAAGAGAGGAAGAGGGGGAAAGAGGGAGAGAGAGAAGGGAGTGAGTGAGAGAGAGAAAGAGGGGGAGAGAGACAGAGAGAGAGACAGAGAGAGAGAGAGAGAGAGAGAGAGAGAGAGAGAGACAGAGACAGAGACAGAGACAGAGAGAGAGAGAGAGAGAGAGAGAGAGATGAAAACAGAGGAGGTCAGAGCAGTGTGTTTGTTACCTCTCTCCTAAGTAGTCCCCTATGACAGTTTTGTTGAGGCCCTCTCCTTTGTAGAGGAACTGGGATACGTCCTCAGGAGTGTGCTGGAGAAGGTCGTTCTCCAACAGAAACTGGATCCCCTGGAAGACACACATAGTTTGGTTAGCACTCCAAGCTACACACACACACACACACACACACACACACACACACACGGTTATCTGTTTTGACCTGAAGGAGAGCTAGGAGGCGTTACAATAAGTCATTAATACAGATAACACAACCAGATAACATCTTTGATGGCCATGGTTTATAGTGTAACCTGTTATACATCGCTAAAGGAGGCATAACAGCTACACATGTACGTTTCTATCTGTTTTTATAGAAATCAGAAAACATTCAATAAAAACGTCTAACACCAGATTAACATCCGTGGTAGTGGGTTAATAATGTCTTTAGCATGGATTGCATGGACTTTAGACAAACCTTTTTGGGGTCCATGTTGAATTTCTTCCTTCCCATGGCGATCTGTTTATTTCTTTGTGTTGTTTTACTGTGATTGGACAGAGCAGAGAGATCCATCAGCTCTCTAGAACAGGTGTGGCATTATCAACAACTGACGCCTGTATTTGTTCACCAGGTCAACTGTCACGTTTGTCTACTTTGTACAGTATTTATCCAGGATACTGAACGGTATTGTGGTGAGTTAGTGAGTTGACACTGTTAGTTTACATTGGGCTGGGTTCAGGAGAAATTCAGCTGGATTCAGTCATTACTGTTCCAAGTCAGCTATGAACATGAGAATGTAATGATCCTCTAAAAACAATGATCTTTGACTTATCTTTCCATTTGGACTGGAACATCAACCATGGAGGTTGTTGCACCTACTAACTGATTAGCAGGAGAAACTCAATCTAACTCAAACTCAGTCTAATTAAAAATGAATGAAAACCGTATGCCTTTTTCTTTGTGTGTTCGTGTGTGTGTGTGTGTGTGTGTGTGTGTTCGTGTGGGTATGTGTGTGTGTGTGTGTGTGTGTGTGTGTGTGTTCGTGTGTGTGTGTGTTCGTGTGTGTGTGTGTGTGTGTGTGTGTGTGTGTTCGTGTGTGTGTGTGTGTGTGTGTGTGTGTGTGTTCATGTGTGTGTGTGTGTATACGCACCTGTCCCCCACGCAGGTTAGCTGCTCGATCTCAGTCATCACCTCTGCAATCTCAAACTTCAACCGCTGCCAACAGGATTAGAGGGAGAATTAGCTGGGTTCAATTGACAACTGAACTGTTTTAGCAGAGCATTGGAAATCAACAAACAGACTCAATGTAAGTGGTTAGAGTCAAAGTAACATTTTAGCCAGCCACATAAAGTCATATCATATCAAGGGTGAGTGATATCTTAATAAAAAATAGGAAATCTTGACATTTCTTTTCATTTTCTTGACTCACCTCAATGTCATCCAGTAGCTCTTTTTTCCTGCGTCGTATGTTTGACAGCTCATCTCTCTCTTCCAAGGAAAGGTCTTCAGGTACTGTGAAAGAGAGTGTGGAAAGTGTGGAATTAAGACACAATCACTTACACACATAGTCAGACACTTCCATGGATTAAGATGTGATAGCTAGTGTGCTGTAAATCAACACACAAGGCTGATGAACCACAGATCTAGGATCAGATTAGTGTACCCCAATGCTAAACCTAACCATTAGGAGGATGGAAAAACATCTGGTCCTGGATCTGTTGTTAGGGACACGTTCCAGTTCTACCTACTCCTAAATCAACACATCATTCTCTAGCAGTATACTGGAACTTCTGAGAGCTCTTGACTTCCTCTCTGGCAAAAGGAAAACTCCTCCATAAATTACAACCAAACCGGGACCTTGGACCCCCCACCACCACACACACACACACTAAAGCAGGTAAGCACACACACACACACACACTAGCGCTGAACATCTGCTAAAACGTGCATCGTCCAATATTAGTTCTCAGATAGTCTGCTTCCTCATTTGAGGTAATTAGTACCACTGAGATATCTGGGCCAAATGCTAACCCCCTTCTCACACACACACACACACACACACTATAATATACGTGTTTGACTATACTGTATGTGAACTGAGCACCCAGTGGTAAATCATACAGACTCTGACATTTCCACGTGTTCTATTCAATAAGGAGTCTCCCCAGTCCCTCCTGCTTATCCCTCAGTTTACCAGCAGCACATACATCAACCTTCCTCTCCAGACCTCTCTCTGAGGACGTCCTCCTCACCACCACCTCCTCCTATCACACACCGCCGCTCTTACTACCTGTTAGAAAGCAGGCAGAGGCAGGCATGCTCAGGCTCACAGGAAGTAGGTCATTCTCACGTCAAGAGCCGTGGCAGATTGTGCTTTTCTACGCCGCGCATTTGCCTCGCCAGCTCTCTTTCTCTCTATCCATCCTATGGCTTGGAGTGGAGGGGGGAGGAGAGTCGAGGGGGGTGAAGGGGGGGGTTAAATCCCAGCTGATTCATAGAGCTAAGCAGCTTTACGATTCAGATTTTTTCTCTTCTCTCCTTCCATTGTCAATATCTATTGACTTGTCTTTTTTTCTCTCTCCGTAAAGACAAAAAGACAGAGATACCACGGACCATTAAGTCGGAATGGGATGGCATCGTGGTACTCGACTCTCGGTGGCTTCTTATCACGGACGAGCAGCCAATCAGAGCCAAATGCAGATGGTAGACAGAGGAAAAGGATCTCAGAAGTGGTGATCATTTTCTCTCACGGCCGAGTGGACACACTCAAAGCCTCTGACTGACTTCTACATTAATGAAACAGAGAGATAGACGAAGGGAGAGGGAGAGTACACTGAGTGTACAAAAATTTTGCCCTCAGAACAGCCTCAATTCATCAGGGGCATGGACTCTACAAGGTGTTGAAAACATTCCACAAGGATGCTGGCCCATGTTGACTCCAATGCTTCAGACAGTTGTTTTAAGTTGGCTGGATGTCCTTTGGGTGGTGGACCATTCTTGATACACACAGGAGACTGTTGAGCATGAAAAACCCAGTAGCATTGCAGTTCTTGACACATTCAAACCAGTGCGCCTGGCACCTACTACCATACCCTCTTCAAAGGCACTGAAATATTTTGTCTAGCGAATTCACCGTCTGAATGGCACACATACACAACCCATGTCTCATTCTTCTTTAACATGTCTTCTCCCCTTCATCTACACTTCAACTCAATATTAGGAAGGTGTTCCTAATGATTTGTCCACTCCATGTAGCGAGAGAAATAAATAGAGTAGATACAGAGAGAGGAGAGAAATAAATAGAGTAGATACAGAGAGAGGAGAAATAAATAGAGTAGATACAGAGAGATGAGAGAAATAAATAGAGTAGATACAGAGAGAGGAGAAATAAATAGAGTAGATACAGAGAGAGGGGAGAAATAAATAGAGTAGATACAGAGAGAGGGGAGAAATAAATAGAGTAGATACAGAGAGAGGGGAGAAATAAATAGAGTAGATACAGAGAGAGGGGAGAAATAAATAGAGTAGATACAGAGAGAGGAGAAATAAATAGAGTAGATACAGAGAGAGGGGAGAAATAAATAGAGTAGATACAGAGAGAGGGGAGAAATAAATAGAGTAGATACAGAGAGAGGGGAGAAATAAATAGAGTAGATACAGAGAGAGGGGAGAAATAAATAGAGTAGATACAGAGAGAGGAGAAATAAATAGAGTAGATACAGAGAGAGGGGAGAAATAAATAGAGTAGATACAGAGAGAGGGGAGAAATAAATAGAGTAGATACAGAGAGAGGGGAGAAATAAATAGAGTAGATACAGAGAGAGGGGAGAAATAAATAGAGTAGATACAGAGAGAGGAGAAATAAATAGAGTAGATAAAGAGAGAGGAGAGAAATAAATAGAGTAGATACAGAGAGGGGAGAAATAAATAGAGTAGATACAGAGAGAGGAGAAATAAATAGAGTAGATACAGAGAGAGGAGAAATAAATAGAGTAGATACAGAGAGAGGAGAAATAAATAGAGTAGATACAGAGAGAGGAGAAATAAATAGAGTAGATACAGAGAGGGGAGAAATAAATAGAGTAGATACAGAGAGAGGAGAGAAATAAATAGAGTAGATACAGAGAGAGGAGAAATAATAGAGTAGATACAGAGAGGAGAAATAGAGTAGATACAGAGAGAGATGACAAATAAATAAAGTAGATACAGAGAAAGAGGAGAAATAAATAGAGTAGATACAGAGAGGGGAGAAATAAATAGAGTAGATACAGAGAGAGGAGAAATAAATAGAGTAGATACAGAGAGAGGAGAGAAATAAATAGAGTAGATACAGAGAGAAGAGAGAAATAAATAGAGTAGATACAGAGAGGGGAGAAATAAATAGAGTAGATACAGAGAGAGAGGAGAAATAAATAGAGTAGATACAGAGAGAAGAGAAAAAAATAGAGTAGATTCAGAGAGAGGAGAAATAAATAGAGTAGATACAGAGAGAGGAGAAATAAATAGAGTAGATAGAGGGGAGAAATAAATAGAGTAGATACAGAGAGAGGAGAAATAAATAGAGTAGATACAGAGAGAGGAGAAAAAAATAGAGTAGATACAGAGAGAGGGGAGAAATAAATAGAGTAGATACAGAGAGAGGGGAGAAATAAATAGAGTAGATACAGAGAGAGGGGAGAAATAAATAGAGTAGATACAGAGAGAGGGGAGAAATAAATAGAGTAGATACAGAGAGAGGGGAGAAATAATAGAGTAGATACAGAGAGAGGAGAAATATATAGAGTAGATACAGAGAGAGAGGAGAAATAAATAGAGTAGATACAGAGAGAGGGGAGAAATAAATAGAGTAGATACAGAGAGAGGGGAGAAATAAATAGAGTAGATACAGAGAGAGGAGAAATAAATAGAGTAGATACAGAGAGAGGAGAAATAAATAGAGTAGATACAGAGAGAGGGGAGAAATAATAGAGTAGATACAGAAAGAGGGGAGAAATAAATAGAGTAGATACAGAGAGAGAGAGGAGAAAAATAGAGTAGATACAGAGAGAGGAGAAATAAATAGAGTAGATACAGAGAGAGGAGAAATAAATAGAGTAGATACAGAGAGAGGGGAGAAATAAATAGAGTAGATACAGAGAGAGGGGAGAAATAAATATAGTAGATACAGAGAGAGAGGACAAATAAATAGAGTAGATACAGAGAGAGGGGAGAAATAAATAGAGTAGATACAGAGAGAGGAGAGAAATAAATAGAGTAGATACAGAGAGAGGAGAGAAATAAATAGAGTAGATACAGAGAGAGGAGAGAAATAAATAGAGTAGATACAGAGAGAGGGGAGAAATAAATAGAGTAGATACAGAGAGGGGAGAGATAAATAGAGTAGATACAGAGAGAGGAGAAATAAATAGAGTAGATACAGAGAGAGGAGAAATAAATAGAGTAGATACAGAGAGGAGAAATAAATAGAGTAGATACAGAGAGAGAGGAGAAATAAATAGAGTAGATACAGAGAGAGGGGAGAAATAAATAGAGTAGATACAGAGAGAGGAGAAATAATAGAGTAGATACAGAGAGAGGGGAGAAATAAATAGAGTAGATACAGAGAGAGAGAGGAGAAAAATAGAGTAGATACAGAGAGAGGAGAAATAAATAGAGTAGATACAGAGAGAGAGGAGAAATAAATAGAGTAGATACAGAGAGAGGGGAGAAATAAATAGAGTAGATACAGAGAGAGGGGAGAAATAAATAGAGTAGATACAGAGAGAGGAGAAATAAATAGAGTAGATACAGAGAGAGGGGAGAAATAAATAGAGTAGATACAGAGAGAGGAGAAATAATAGAGTAGATACAGAGAGGGGAGAAATAAATAGAGTAGATACAGAGAGAGGGGAGAAATAAATAGAGTAGATACAGAGAGAGGGGAGAAATAATAGAGTAGATACAGAAAGAGGGGAGAAATAAATAGAGTAGATACAGAGAGAGAGAGGAGAAAAATAGAGTAGATACAGAGAGAGGAGAGAAATAAATAGAGTAGATACAGAGAGAGGAGAAATAAATAGAGTAGATACAGAGAGAGGGGAGAAATAAATAGAGTAGATACAGAGAGAGGGGAGAAATAAATAGAGTAGATACAGAGAGGGGAGAGATAAATAGAGTAGATACAGAGAGAGGAGAAATAAATAGAGTAGATACAGAGAGAGGAGAAATAAATAGAGTAGATACAGAGAGGAGAAATAAATAGAGTAGATACAGAGAGAGGGGAGAAATAAATAGAGTAGATACAGAGAGAGGGGAGAAATAAATAGAGTAGATACAGAGAGAGGAGAGAAATAAATAGAGTAGATACAGAGAGAGGAGAGAAATAAATAGAGTAGATACAGAGAGAGGAGAGAAATAAATAGAGTAGATACAGAGAGAGGGGAGAAATAAATAGAGTAGATACAGAGAGGGGAGAGATAAATAGAGTAGATACAGAGAGAGGAGAAATAAATAGAGTAGATACAGAGAGGGGAGAAATAAATAGAGTAGATACAGAGAGAGAGGAGAAATAAATAGAGTAGATACAGAGAGAGGGGAGAAATAAATAGAGTAGATACAGAGAGAGGGAGAAATAAATAGAGTAGATACAGAGAGAGGGGAGAAATAAATAGAGTAGATACAGAGAGAGGAGAAATAATAGAGTAGATACAGAGAGAGGGGAGAAATAAATAGAGTAGATACAGAGAGAGAGAGGAGAAAAATAGAGTAGATACAGAGAGAGGAGAAATAAATAGAGTAGATACAGAGAGAGGAGAAATAAATAGAGTAGATACAGAGAGAGAGAGGAGAAAAATAGAGTAGATACAGAGAGAGGAGAAATAAATAGAGTAGATACAGAGAGAGGGGAGAAATAAATAGAGTAGATACAGAGAGAGGAGAAATAAATAGAGTAGATACAGAGAGAGGGGAGAAATAAATAGAGTAGATACAGAGAGAGGAGAAATAAATAGAGTAGATACAGAGAGGGGAGAAATAAATAGAGTAGATACAGAGAGAGGGGAGAAATAAATAGAGTAGATACAGAGAGAGGGGAGAAATAATAGAGTAGATACAGAAAGAGGGGAGAAATAAATAGAGTAGATACAGAGAGAGAGAGGAGAAAAATAGAGTAGATACAGAGAGAGGAGAGAAATAAATAGAGTAGATACAGAGAGAGGAGAAATAAATAGAGTAGATACAGAGAGAGGGGAGAAATAAATAGAGTAGATACAGAGAGAGGGGAGAAATAAATAGAGTAGATACAGAGAGGGGAGAGATAAATAGAGTAGATACAGAGAGAGGAGAAATAAATAGAGTAGATACAGAGAGAGGAGAAATAAATAGAGTAGATACAGAGAGGAGAAATAAATAGAGTAGATACAGAGAGAGGGGAGAAATAAATAGAGTAGATACAGAGAGAGGGGAGAAATAAATAGAGTAGATACAGAGAGAGGAGAGAAATAAATAGAGTAGATACAGAGAGAGGAGAGAAATAAATAGAGTAGATACAGAGAGAGGAGAGAAATAAATAGAGTAGATACAGAGAGAGGGGAGAAATAAATAGAGTAGATACAGAGAGGGGAGAGATAAATAGAGTAGATACAGAGAGAGGAGAAATAAATAGAGTAGATACAGAGAGGGGAGAAATAAATAGAGTAGATACAGAGAGAGAGGAGAAATAAATAGAGTAGATACAGAGAGAGGGGAGAAATAAATAGAGTAGATACAGAGAGAGGGGAGAAATAAATAGAGTAGATACAGAGAGAGGGGAGAAATAAATAGAGTAGATACAGAGAGAGGAGAAATAATAGAGTAGATACAGAGAGAGGGGAGAAATAAATAGAGTAGATACAGAGAGAGAGAGGAGAAAAATAGAGTAGATACAGAGAGAGGAGAAATAAATAGAGTAGATACAGAGAGAGGAGAAATAAATAGAGTAGATACAGAGAGAGAGAGGAGAAAAATAGAGTAGATACAGAGAGAGGAGAAATAAATAGAGTAGATACAGAGAGAGAGGAGAAATAAATAGAGTAGATACAGAGAGAGGGGAGAAATAAATAGAGTAGATACAGAGAGAGGGGAGAAATAAATAGAGTAGATACAGAGAGAGGAGAAATAAATAGAGTAGATACAGAGAGAGGGGAGAAATAAATAGAGTAGATACAGAGAGAGGAGAAATAAATAGAGTAGATACAGAGAGGGGAGAAATAAATAGAGTAGATACAGAGAGAGGGGAGAAATAAATAGAGTAGATACAGAGAGAGGGGAGAAATAATAGAGTAGATACAGAAAGAGGGGAGAAATAAATAGAGTAGATACAGAGAGAGAGAGGAGAAAAATAGAGTAGATACAGAGAGAGGAGAGAAATAAATAGAGTAGATACAGAGAGAGGAGAAATAAATAGAGTAGATACAGAGAGAGGGGAGAAGTAAATAGAGTAGATACAGAGAGAGGGGAGAAATAAATAGAGTAGATACAGAGAGGGGAGAGATAAATAGAGTAGATACAGAGAGAGGAGAAATAAATAGAGTAGATACAGAGAGAGGAGAAATAAATAGAGTAGATACAGAGAGAGGAGAAATAAATAGAGTAGATACAGAGAGGAGAAATAAATAGAGTAGATACAGAGAGAGGAGAGAAATAAATAGAGTAGATACAGAGAGAGGAGAAATAAATAGAGTAGATACAGAGAGAGGGGAGAAATAAATAGAGTAGATACAGAGAGAGGGGAGAAATAAATAGAGTAGATACAGAGAGAGGAGAGAAATAAATAGAGTAGATACAGAGAGAGGAGAGAAATAAATAGAGTAGATACAGAGAGAGGAGAGAAATAAATAGAGTAGATACAGAGAGAGGGGAGAAATAAATAGAGTAGATACAGAGAGGGGAGAGATAAATAGAGTAGATACAGAGAGAGGAGAAATAAATAGAGTAGATACAGAGAGGGGAGAAATAAATAGAGTAGATACAGAGAGAGAGGAGAAATAAATAGAGTAGATACAGAGAGAGGGGAGAAATAAATAGAGTAGATACAGAGAGAGGGGAGAAATAAATAGAGTAGATACAGAGAGAGGGGAGAAATAAATAGAGTAGATACAGAGAGAGGAGAAATAATAGAGTAGATACAGAGAGAGGGGAGAAATAAATAGAGTAGATACAGAGAGAGAGAGGAGAAAAATAGAGTAGATACAGAGAGAGGAGAAATAAATAGAGTAGATACAGAGAGAGGAGAAATAAATAGAGTAGATACAGAGAGAGGAGAAATAAATAGAGTAGATACAGAGAGAGGGGAGAATTAAATAGAGTAGATACAGAGAGAGGGGAGAAATAAATAGAGTAGATACAGAGAGAGGAGAAATAAATAGAGTAGATACAGAGAGAGGGGAGAAATAAATAGAGTAGATACAGAGAGAGGAGAAATAAATAGAGTAGATACAGAGAGAGGAGAAATAAATAGAGTAGATACAGAGAGAGGGGAGAAATAAATAGAGTAGATACAGAGAGAGGGGAGAAATAAATAGAGTAGATACAGAGAGAGGGGAGAAATAATAGAGTAGATACAGAAAGAGGGGAGAAATAAATAGAGTAGATACAGAGAGAGAGAGGAGAAAAATAGAGTAGATACAGAGAGAGGAGAAATAAATAGAGTAGATACAGAGAGAGGAGAAATAAATAGAGTAGATACAGAGAGAGGGGAGAAATAAATAGAGTAGATACAGAGAGAGGAGAAATAAATAGAGTAGATACAGAGAGGAGAAATAAATAGAGTAGATACAGAGAGAGAGGAGAAATAAATAGAGTAGATACAGAGAGAGGGGAGAAATAAATAGAGTAGATACAGAGAGAGGGGAGAAATAAATAGAGTAGATACAGAGAGAGGAGAAATAAATAGAGTAGATACAGAGAGAGGGGAGAAATAAATAGAGTAGATACAGAGAGAGGGGAGAAATAAATAGAGTAGATACAGAGAGAGGAGAGAAATAAATAGAGTAGATACAGAGAGAGGAGAGAAATAAATAGAGTAGATACAGAGAGAGGAGAGAAATAAATAGAGTAGATACAGAGAGAGGGGAGAAATAAATAGAGTAGATACAGAGAGGGGAGAGATAAATAGAGTAGATACAGAGAGAGGAGAAATAAATAGAGTAGATACAGAGAGAGGAGAAATAAATAGAGTAGATACAGAGAGAGAGGAGAAATAAATAGAGTAGATACAGAGAGAGGGGAGAAATAAATAGAGTAGATACAGAGAGAGGGGAGAAATAAATAGAGTAGATACAGAGAGAGGGGAGAAATAAATAGAGTAGATACAGAGAGAGGAGAAATAATAGAGTAGATACAGAGAGAGGGGAGAAATAAATAGAGTAGATACAGAGAGAGAGAGGAGAAAAATAGAGTAGATACAGAGAGAGGAGAAATAAATAGAGTAGATACAGAGAGAGGAGAAATAAATAGAGTAGATACAGAGAGAGGAGAAATAAATAGAGTAGATACAGAGAGAGGGGAGAAATAAATAGAGTAGATACAGAGAGAGGGGAGAAATAAATAGAGTAGATACAGAGAGAGGAGAAATAAATAGAGTAGATACAGAGAGAGGGGAGAAATAAATAGAGTAGATACAGAGAGAGGAGAAATAAATAGAGTAGATACAGAGAGAGGAGAAATAAATAGAGTAGATACAGAGAGAGGGGAGAAATAAATAGAGTAGATACAGAGAGAGGGGAGAAATAAATAGAGTAGATACAGAGAGAGGGGAGAAATAATAGAGTAGATACAGAAAGAGGGGAGAAATAAATAGAGTAGATACAGAGAGAGAGAGGAGAAAAATAGAGTAGATACAGAGAGAGGAGAAATAAATAGAGTAGATACAGAGAGAGGAGAAATAAATAGAGTAGATACAGAGAGAGGGGAGAAATAAATAGAGTAGATACAGAGAGAGGGGAGAAATAAATATAGTAGATACAGAGAGAGAGGACAAATAAATAGAGTAGATACAGAGAGAGGGGAGAAATAAATAGAGTAGATACAGAGAGAGGAGAGAAATAAATAGAGTAGATACAGAGAGAGGGGAGAAATAAATAGAGTAGATACAGAGAGAGGAGAGAAATAAATAGAGTAGATACAGAGAGAGGAGAAATAAATAGAGTAGATACAGAGAGAGGGGAGAAATAAATAGAGTAGATACAGAGAGAGGGGAGAAATAAATAGAGTAGATACAGAGAGGGGAGAGATAAATAGAGTAGATACAGAGAGAGGAGAAATAAATAGAGTAGATACAGAGAGAGGAGAAATAAATAGAGTAGATACAGAGAGAGGAGAAATAAATAGAGTAGATACAGAGAGGAGAAATAAATAGAGTAGATACAGAGAGAGAGGAGAAATAAATAGAGTAGATACAGAGAGAGGGGAGAAATAAATAGAGTAGATACAGAGAGAGGGGAGAAATAAATAGAGTAGATACAGAGAGAGGAGAAATAAATAGAGTAGATACAGAGAGAGGGGAGAAATAAATAGAGTAGATACAGAGAGAGAGAGGAGAAAAATAGAGTAGATACAGAGAGGGGAGAAATAAATAGAGTAGATACAGAGAGAGGGGAGAAATAAATAGAGTAGATACAGAGAGAGGAGAAATAATAGAGTAGATACAGAGAGAGGGGAGAAATAAATAGAGTAGATACAGAGAGAGAGAGGAGAAAAATAGAGTAGATACAGAGAGAGGAGAAATAAATAGAGTAGATACAGAGAGAGGAGAAATAAATAGAGTAGATACAGAGAGAGGGGAGAAATAAATAGAGTAGATACAGAGAGAGGGGAGAAATAAATAGAGTAGATACAGAGAGAGGAGAAATAAATAGAGTAGATACAGAGAGAGGAGAGAAATAAATAGAGTAGATACAGAGAGGGGAGAAATAAATAGAGTAGATACAGAGAGAGGAGAAATAAATAGAGTAGATACAGAGAGAGGAGAAATAAATAGAGTAGATACAGAGAGAGGAGAAATAAATAGAGTAGATACAGAGAGAGGAGAGAAATAAATAGAGTAGATACAGAGAGAGGGGAGAAATAAATAGAGTAGATACAGAGAGAGGGGAGAAAAGAGAGAGAGTGACAAAGCAAGAGAGAAGAGATATATACTACAGACAGATAGAGAGCGAGATAGCAAGAGGGGGACAGAGAGAGAAATAAAATAAATCAGAAGGAAAAAAGACAATAGATACCACTACCACAAGACAGCCAAGCTCAGAGAGAGGAGAGAGAGAGAGGAGACAGAAGAGCGAGAAGAGAGAGAGAAGAGAAGAGAGAAGAGAGAGAAAAGAGAAGAGCAGAGAAGAAGAGAGAGCGTTATCTTCTCCGTGTTAACTCTGGCTCTTTAACCAGGCCCATAAAGCCAGTGATTGTAGAGCAGATGGCCCCCCCCCAGGCAACCTACGTCTCTAATGGCAAAGCAGAGCGCCATCCCACCTACTTTACCTCAAACAACCCAGTCAACCAAAAGAAAGGGACAAATTGTCTGGGATTGATGGCCGCTGTGTTCAGTGACAATCCCCCTGCTGTGTGTATGCATGTGGAAACGCTGGGTAATCTGATATCATCATTGTGGATGAACTGCTGCTGTAGGCTATACACCGTCAGCCTGGGTATCTAATGCATTATACATGAAGGATGTGTGTGTGTGTGTGTGTGTGTGTGTGTGTGTGTGTGTGTGTGTGTGTGTGTGTGTGTGTGTGTGTGTGTGTATCCCTTTCTTCCACCTCCAGTCTGATTCCCTTCATCCACTCCTCTCCCGTGACCAACCAGATCAATGTGATCTCTAAGGGTCAACGAGGTCGTCACAGAGGTGAGAGGTCAGACACCCCTAGGCAGGGTCAAAGTGCTACTGCTACTGAACGGTCACTTAAGGAACTCACTACTGCAGTGTAATCAATTATACAGACCAGTGGCCACACACCACACGCCATGGGAGACTTCCTGCTTCACTTCCTTTTAGACTGAAAATAATCACTTATTATACACACTCAGGGCTGAGCACTAACTAGAGCTCATGCAACTCCAAATCTAATCTGAATTATGCATTGATGTCAATTGGATATTTGAGTGGAAAGTTTGAATTCTTCAATATTTCAGACCCTAAGCTAATTGAACTAGGAAGTAATCTTGATCTGAGAGAAAGGGTCTATTTTCCAACAGACACGTTTGTCCAAAGTTTCCCGGTGTTCTACTTGTTATCAAGTCTTTATAATAATCTGTAGAGGAGATCTGAGCCCTTATTAACAAAGTGTCTCGCAGTAGTGCTGATCTAGGATCAGGTCCTTCCTGTCCATATAATCTTATTCATTATAATCTAAAATGGATAACTGATCCTAGATCAGCACTGCTACTCAGAGATGCTTTGTGACTACTGGCCTGGTTCTGATGGGCACCATGATATTAAGATTTTATGACTTATTCAATTTGACATTTTATTTATTTAGCAGACGCTCTTATCCAGAGCAACTTACAGTTAGTGTATTCATCTTAAGGAACGCTAGATGAGACAACCACATCACAGTCATGGGAAGTACATGTTTTATGTACTTATGACTACATGATCATCCTCTCCTCCACCTCCTCAGTCAGACCTCTCTCTGCCCTGGCGATCAGTCACAGTCAGGGGTCTTGAACCAGGAACAGACAGGGAGACAACATGCAAATTCTCCACGCCATTGATAAACCAATGTCATTCATCTCCTGATCCAAGTGACGCTGTGACGCACTCGACCCTGATAGAATCAGTACAACTGTTGGAGTTGGACTTGGTGATCCCCTTTGTTGGATCAAGTTGGAAAATCTCTCTGGAAAAGTTGCAGACACAGTGGCGCTGGGCTAGCCTTGTCCCAGATCTGTTTGTCCTATCTTGCCATGCTAAGGTTTGGCTGGCTTGGCTTCGAAACTGCTCTGTTATGCTGACCATGCCTCCCCCAGCCTGGACGTGCACGCCTTTAGCCCCAAGTCTTGTAACTGCTAGCTATGCTAGCTAAGGCTAATTAAAACCCTTTGCATAATGCATAGCTGTCTCTGGCTGCCGGTATAAGATAGATAGTGCAGATAGAGAACATTCTCTAGAGATTCTAGAACACCCTGGCTGTATTCACAGTGTCTCAGAGTAAGAGGGCTGATCAAGGATCAGGTCCTACTATCCATAAAAAAATAGTATTAATTATGATCTAAAAGACAAAACTGATCCTAGATCAGCACTCTTAATGTGGGAAGCTGTGTGAATAGAGGCCCTGGAGTTCTCTCTTGGACAGTGACTGACATAGACAGAGGACGAGACAGAGGTCAGATCCATGCAGGGAACAGACCACTATTGATCGTTTCCTAAGTCAGATCTCTAACTCAATCGAGTGTCACGCCTTTCAAATCTCCTTGGTAGCGAGAGGGAATACAAAAGCTGCCCAAGCATACTGATCCCCTGGTTGTACTGCAGAGGGAGATCGACGGCAGAGGCGGACATGTTGGAGTGTCCCTTGTGACATGGTTTCATGGTTCCGTGGCTAAAGATAGATAGCGACAACTATATCTGGCTATTATAGAAACAATGGAACACATGGACTTTT
This sequence comes from Salmo trutta, assembly GCF_901001165.1. Lineage (NCBI taxonomy): Eukaryota > Metazoa > Chordata > Actinopteri > Salmoniformes > Salmonidae > Salmo > Salmo trutta. The sequence goes on along the minus strand of NC_042957.1, from coordinate 64,783,056 downwards.
TGACAAGAAATACAATTTCAACTACTAAACTTGAACTTAACCTTTAGGCTACTCTCACCTCAACCCTGACCTTACCTTTGACCCTAACCCTCGATTAAGAGCACATAGCTATGTTAATAGGCTACTATTGTCCTTTCTAGCATGGCCATCTAGTGCCTACTGTGACAGCAAGGCAAGGGAACAACTAATAAACAGAGCCAGTGGAGCCACTTCCTGATTTTCTCCAGGTCTGCACTGTGACAATGAAGAGAGGATGTCTGCACTGATTAGGCCCACTGACTCTGGTCTGCCGTAACAATAGTAGCCACACAAACACAGGCTGGGTTAAACTAAGTTCACATCACGGCTAGTTCAGGAACACTTATACAAGCGCTCGCCATAGTCTCCTCATTGTGTTACTATAATCATGGAGAAATATGTGCAACAACACAGCTGAGACTGTTGAATGATGTAAGTAGGTTGATTAAGTGTGTCATGGAAGACAAAACCTGAAACATAAGTGTCTGAGTCAGGGCTGACCTGAACCGTACCGTGCTAGCCGGATATTTTCTTCTCACATTGAGGTTCCAGCAACTATGGTGGAAGCATAACCAGGCCAGCTTGGTTTGACTCGGCTCTGTACTGGGAATATAGTATTGTTACAACCTCATGCCTAGGACCCAGTCAAATACCACACAATCTGTCATTAAGTGTCCTGCAATATCACTGTTCACAAAATAAAAACCATCTATAACCCAATTTGTGTTCTCTTGCATACATACTCCAGATCTGAGTCCAGCTCTGTCTCGGAGTTGAATACATAGCTCAGATCTGAGTCCAGCTCTGTCTCTGAGTTGAATACATAACTCAGATCTGAGTCCAGCTCTGTCTCGGAGTTGAATACATAGCTCAGATCTGAGTCCAGCTCTGTCTCGGAGTTGAATACATAGCTCAGATCTGAGTCCAGCTCTGTCTCGGAGTTGAATACATAGCTCAGATATGAGTCCAGCTCTGTCTCGGAGTTGAATACATAACTCAGATCTGAGTCCAGCTCTGTCTCGGAGTTGAATACATAGCTCAGATCTGAGTCCAGCTCTGTCTCGGAGTTGAATACATAGCTCAGATCTGAGTCCAGCTCTGTCTCGGAGTTGAATACATAGCTCAGATCTGAGTCCAGCTCTGTCTCGGAGTTGAATATATAGCTCAGATCTGAGTCCAGCTCTGTCTCGGAGTTGAATACTAAGCTCAGATCTGAGTCCAGCTCTGTCTCGGAGTTGAATACATGACTCAGATCTGAGTCCAGCTCTGTCTCTGAGTTGAATACATAGCTCAGATATGAGTCCAGCTCTGTCTCGGAGTTGAATACATAGCTCAGATCTGAGTCCAGCTCTGTCTCGGAGTTGAATACATGACTCAGATCTGAGTCCAGCTCTGTCTCGGAGTTGAATACATAACTCAGATCTGAGTCCAGCTGTCTCGGAGTTGAATACATAACTCAGATCTGAGTCCAGCTGTCTCGGAGTTGAATACATACCCCAGATCTGAGTCCAGCTCTGTCTCGGAGATGAATACATGACTCATATCTGAGTCCAGCTCTGTCTCGGAGTTGAATACATAACTCAGATCTGAGTCCAGCTGTCTCGGAGTTGAATACATAGCTCAGATCTGAGTCCAGCTGTCTCGGAGTTGAATACATAACTCAGATCTGAGTCCAGCTGTCTCGGAGTTGAATACATAGCTCAGATCTGAGTCCAGCTCTGTCTCGGAGTTGAATACATAGCTCAGATCTGAGTCCAGCTCTGTCTTGGAGTTGAATACATAGCTCAGATCTGAGTCCAGCTCTGTCTCGGAGTTGAATACATAGCTCAGATACGAGTCCAGCTCTGTCTCTGAGTTGAATACATAACTCAGATATGAGTCCAGCTCTGTCTCGGAGTTGAATACATAGCTCAGATCTGAGTCCAGCTCTGTCTCTGAGTTGAATACATAACTCAGATCTGAGTCCAGCTCTGTCTCGGAGTTGAATACATGACTCAGATCTGAGTCCAGCTCTGTCTCGGAGTTGAATACATAACTCAGATCTGAGTCCAGCTCTGTCTCGGAGTTGAATACATGACTCAGATCTGAGTCCAGCTCTGTCTCGGAGTTGAATACATAGCTCAGATCTGAGTCCAGCTCTGTCTCGGAGTTGAATACATAGCTCAGATCTGAGTCCAGCTCTGTCTCGGAGTTGAATACATAGCTCAGATCTGAGTCCAGCTCTGTCTCGGAGTTGAATACATAGCTCAGATCTGAGTCCAGCTCTGTCTCGGAGTTGAATACATAGCTCAGATCTGAGTCCAGCTCTGTCTCGGTGTTGAATACATACCCCAGATCTGAGTCCAGCTCTGTCTCGGAGTTGAATACATAGCTCAGATCTGAGTCCAGCTCTGTCTCGGTGTTGAATACATAGCTCAGATATGAGTCCAGCTCTGTCTCGGAGTTGAATACATACCCCAGATCTGAGTCCAGCTCTGTCTCGGTGTTGAATACATACCCCAGATCTGAGTCCAGCTCTGTCTCGGTGTTGAATACATAGCTCAGATCTGAGTCCAGCTCTGTCTCGGAGTTGAATAGATAGCTCAGATGAGTCCAGCTCTGTCTCGGAGTTGAATAGATAGCTCAGATGAGTCCAGCTCTGTCTCGGAGTTGAATAGATAGCTCAGATGAGTCCAGCTCTGTCTCGGAGTTGAATAGATAGCTCAGATGAGTCCAGCTCTGTCTCGGAGTTGAATACATAGCTCAGATCTGAGTCCAGCTCTGTCTCGGAGTTGAATACATAGCTCAGATCTGAGTCCAGCTCTGTCTCGGAGTTGAATACATAGCTCAGATGAGTCCAGCTCTGTCTCGGAGTTGAATAGATAGCTCAGATGAGTCCAGCTCTGTCTCGGAGTTGAATAGATAGCTCAGATGAGTCCAGCTCTGTCTCGGAGTTGAATAGATAGCTCAGATATGAGTCCAGCTCTGTATCTGAGGGTCAGTAGTGGTCAGTAGGACTGTGTTGTTGGCTGAAGCTTTACAGCTACATTGCCCACTGCTTTTAGCTGGTTGTTTTCCTCTCTCAGTTACAGGTGTGATGGCAGGTCCTTTGACAGCCATCTCTCTCTTATCCTCTCCTTTCATTCTTTCACCCTCTGTCTTTCTCACTTTTTCATTATCTCCCCTTCATCCAAACCTCTTCTCTGTTTTTAAATATTTTAAATCACTATTCTTTTCCGTGTCTTCCTTCTAGTTCACTCTTTAGTTCTTTCTCCCTCCATCTTCCTCTCCATCTTTCTCTCCCCTAATTTTTCCTGGGAAACTCTTCACTATAAGCCTTGTCTCATAAAAAAACGTGTGAAACTTTCAAAGTGAGCCATGTTCTTTCGGAGGGCTCCATTGGCTATTTATTAGCCTCATCTCCATGGTAATAGTCAGGAGGATGATGTGGTTCTGGCCTGACCCACCAGACCAGTCTAGAGAATGCTGCAGCCTCTAGTGTATAGGCCCTGTAAGAGTATTGCAACTTTGATCAGACTACTGTAGCAGTAGCTCCTGTGTAGAGTCAGACTGAATGCTCTTAGGACCCGGCAAAAGCTGTCTGCTGCTTGCCTGCTTCAATGACCCTTCTCCAAAATTCAATACACAGAACGGACTAAAGGGTTCTATGCTCAGAACCCAAATAGTTCTACAATTAGCACCCAGACTTCAGACCTAGTAAATCATTCTGTTATCGGAACCCAAACTGTTCTAAAGTCAGAACATAGAGTTTAGACCATCAGACCCTTCCCCAGCAAGGTTTTTCGGTCAACACCCAAACAGTTCTCAGGTCAGAACCCTCTCCCCATTGGAAATAGTTCTACACTCTGAATCCTCCCCCGCCAAGTGTTCTACAGTCATATGTAACATGATTAAACCATGTGCTAACCTCATCCACAGTCTCTCATTAGCATAACAGTCTCATGTCTCTGATATTGTTATTGGCTGCATTGATTTAATGCCAGTCATAAAGCACTCTGCGAATCATGCAGATGTATTTCAACAGACTCTAGGATAAACCACTTGTTTTTTCTCCTTGTGAATGCGACCTCTCTTTCACTCTATCGTTCAATTGCTTGCTCTCCCTCTCTCTCCCACCATTTCCAAGTAAATCAAAGTCTTTAAAATGAAAGTATTTTCTAGCACCAAAAAGACACACACACACACACACACACACACACACCTCCTCTGTGTAAATGGAGACAACAATTTCCCACTACTCTCCCTTCGGTGCATGGACCTGCTAAGCTCATCAGTCAGTCTGCTAAAGTCATCTGATCTGAAAAACATGTTATTGTACTGGGACTCCTCATTTACTGGAAGACAGACCTCACCTCACCTAAGGTACTACACTGAACAAAAATATAAACGCAACATGTAAAGTGTTGGTCCCATGATTCATGAGCTGAAATAAAGGATCCCAGGCATTTTCAAATGCACAACAAGATGTCTAAAATGCTGGGCACTAATTTGTTTACATCCCTGTTAGTGGGCATTTCTTATTTGCCAATATAATCCATCCAACTGACAGGTGTGACACATCAAGAAGCTGACTAAACAGCATGATCATTACACAGGTGCACCTTGTGCTGGGGACAATAAAAGGCCAAACACGATTTGAGAAAATGAATTACAATTTTTAAAGGAACTGTTTGACTTTGTTTTAGCTAGCTAGGTCTTTTTATTTTGTCTAAATTTGCACTAAGAATGGCATAATCAAGTTACTTACTAAAATGTGTCACACAACACCTCAGATATCTCAAGTTTTGAGGGAGCGGGCAATTCACTTATTTAGCTAGGCAAGTCAGTTAAGAACAAATTCTTATTTACAATGACGGCCTAGGAACAGTGGGTTAACTGCCTTGTTTAGGAGTAGAACGACAGATGTTTACATTGTCAGCTCGGGGATTTGATCTAGCAACCTTTCGGTTACTGGCCCAATGCTCTAACCACTAGGCTACCTGCCTCGCCAGCATTGGCATGCTGACTGCAGGAATGTCCACTAGGGCTGTTGCTAGAGAATTTAATGTTTATTTCTCTACAATAAGTCGCTTCCAACGTCTTTTTAGAGAATTTGGCAGAATGTCCAACCGGCCTCACAACCGCAGACCACATGTATGGTGTCGTGTGGGCAAATGGTTTGCTGATGTCAACGTTGTGAACACCCCATGGTGGCGGTGAGGTTATGGTATGGGCAGGCATACACTACCGACAACAAACACAATTTCCTTTTATCGATGGGAATTTAAATGCACAGAGATACCGTGACAAGATCCTGAGGCCCATTGTTGTATCATTCATCCGCCGCCATGTTTCAGCATGGTAATGCACGGCCCCATGTCACAAGGATCTGTAAAAAAATCCTGGAAGCTGAAAATGTGGCAGTTCTTCCATGGCCTGCATACTCACCAGACATGTCACCCATTGAGCATGTTTGGGATGCTCTGGATCGATATGTACGGCAGCGTGTTCCAGTTCCGGCCAATATCCAGCAACTTCGCACAGCCATTGAAGAGGAGTGGGACAACATTCCACAGGCCACAATCAACAGCCTGATCATCTCTACGTGAAGGAGCTGTGTTGCGCTGCATGAGACAAATGGTGGTCACACCAGATACTGACTGGTTTTCTGATCCACGCCCAGTCATGTGAAATCCATAGATTAGAGCCTAATGAATTTATGTCAATTAACTGATTTTCTTATATGAACTAACTCAGAAAAACCTTTTGAATTGTTGCATGTTGCATTTATATATTTTGTTCAGTATAGTTTGGTTCAGTTGTTTGGATTGTCATTGATTTACACAAAAAAAATATGCATTGTAATTTTCTGATTTTGTGCAAATCATTGTTGCTTTCATTTTTGTATTCAACAGCATATTTCGCTTGATTGCGTCAGTGACAGTCACTCGCTGGGAATGTTTGCTGTCATTTCTGCTATTTCTGAGATCGAAACATTGCCCCAAATAAAAGGGGATTTCAACATCAAAACAAATACATCACAACACAGCTGTTTAATGATCAAAAAGCACCAGAGGCTTGAAGCACAAATCGCTCCCCCTGTAAGCCTAAACCCACCTCGACAGCAAAGCGCACCAGCCACAATGACTTATTCATATGGAATTAAACAAGATCACCGTCTTTACTGCTAACGTTTGCCAAAAATCCACATTAAAGGAACGCTTCCGCTTCCCTTCCGGAGATGAAAACAGGGACGTAATTAGTCTATTTTTGGGTCATCATGTGTCATGCTCTTCCGAACAAATTAGATTACTCGTTTTGGCAGCAGGGTCCCCTGTTCTTTATCTCTACTCAGTTACAGGCGCTGACTGCAGTGGGGTTGCCTTTGATTACTCTTGATGATCCTCCTTTCATGTGTCACTTCCTGCGTATTAAAGGAGCGAATCACAGCATCAAATCAAATCAAATGTTATTAGTCACATGTGACGAATACAACAGGTGTACAACACCTTACAGTGAAATGCTTACTTACGAGTCCCTAACCAACAATGCAGTTAAAAAAATATATATATCAATAAGAATAAGAAATAAAAGTAACAAGTACTTAAAGAGCAGCAGTAAAATAACAATAGTGAGACTATATACAGGGTTGAGGTAATATGTACATGTAGGTAGAGTTATTAAAGTGACTATGCATAGATGATAACAACAGAGAGTAGCAGTGGTGTAAAAAGGGGGGGGGGGCAATGCAAATAGTCTGGGTAGCCATTTGATTAGAGTCTTATGGCTTGGGGGAAGGCATATGCTGTGAATGACTATATTATGACTGTGTCCCTGCTTTCTTTTCAGTGCCCATTTTTAAAGAGAGTTTACAGTACATTTTTAGAGAGTTTTGCATGTTTTGAGTTGTGACCAATGAATTCCCCTTTAAAATACCCTTGCCATGAGTCTACCTCAGAGGGGCCTTCTTATCTTATCGTGCATGCACCATCCTGCTGAGGCCATGTCTCCTTTCCCAAGGAGAGACTTCCAGGGGGGAAGCTGGGTATGGCATGAGGGCATGAGAGCACAACTTGGGCCCCTTCTTTCCAACACATTGACTTAAAGGAGGATAGAGGGGATACTGTGGAACCACCGTTCAGACCTCTACTATCGTTCTCTACAAAACATCCATATTGTTGTATACTGTATATCGCAGTACTTAAAATATAGAATACTTACATAAAACCAAAAAATACTTAAAATTAATTTAGACAATATTAATTGAAGCATTGGCCCTAGGCTGTAATTAAAGCAACCAAGGTCTTTTGTCTGTATTGTGTGTCAGGCCAGACAATGTGTGAAGGTTACTGATTGGCGCCGGCAAGGGGAAAGTGGCACAGCTCACTAACGGAGCCTGCGGCGTCTACAGCAGCATCTACCATGTCACCCTACGACACAAATACTACAGTGTCTACAACGTCACCCTACCATAGGACGCACTACAGCGTCTACTCTACAAAGTCACCCAGGACACACACCACTGATCAGAGAACAGTGTGACCGCTGGATCAGGCCGTTTAGGAGGCAATAAAACAGCTCCGGGGACAGTGACTGTGGATAATAATGGGAGATAAGCCTCTGAACCTCCAATGACGAGCAGAGGTTATAATTGACTATCAATCATCAAGTCATTTAGGGTCAGACTTTAGAGTAGGGGGTGGAGACGCGGTAAACGACTCCTTGGTGGTTGGCGAAGGAACACGCGGTTGGAAGTTGTCATGCACGGAAATCTCTGAATTCCAATATGGTGGACTGAATATAAAGGCCTACTGGAACGGTTAGATCTCCATTGGGTTAGCTTTACAGCAGACTGCCAGCACGTGAGAGTCCTCTATTCTATTGTGAGGTTCAGAAGCCTCATCCACACACTATCACTACTATTAGTCATAGCATTAGTAGTAAGGAAGTAAAAGAACAACACAAATGTTAATAGGGCCTCTCTTAGAACCCTCTTTAGAACCCCCACAGTCCTCCAGTGTGAGTCACTCAGGAAATGACTGGAGTGTATCTGCCACTGGCCAGTCGTCTGATACGGAGGCCCTGAGGAGACAAACAGAACAGAGCCTGTGAGGCTGAGGGAGGCTGCACTGAATGACTGAACTGTTTATATTGGGCTCTGGCCATCCAGACAGCGCATCTGGAAAAGAGCAAGAAGGAGTATAAGAGAGAGAAAGACACTCTGGCTGCCAAGTAGGACTCTAGCTGCTGTTGCCTGCTCTCTGTGTTGTTCTGTGAGAGGAGAACAGCAGGATCACAGCAAACATGAAAAAAGTCAAGCTGGGATGACTTTATCACAGGGAATACGTGGGTGGTTGAGGTCAGTCAGACATCCTCTTTTTCTCTGGACTTTATTATATACAACTTTTTGCAGATTGTACGCCTCCACATAACATGTTTTTTTATTCACTTCTCTAGTTTGTCTGGAACTGAGATGGTGATGAAGTTTACAGAGGTAGACATTTTAACTGTTACTAGCAGCATCTTTATGAGGAAGTGTTGAGAAATGCAGATTTTCTATTGGTGGAGCTAAAGTGCAGAGTGCAGACCTATTGGTTGCTATGTGATTTAGTATGGTACCATTGGGCAGTTAGTGTGGCATTTAAATGCAGCTACAGTAGTGAGGTCGACAGTAATCAGTTGATAATCTTTATGCTGCCTATAAGATATTAAAAACAAATGTTTGGCCACAGATTTCAAGAAAAAAAACATTTAATCCAACTGTTGCCATTTTCAGATTGTCACGTCCTGGCCAGTATATAAGGTTAATTGTTTTGTAGTTTGGTCAGGGCGTGACAGAGGGTATTTGTTTTATGTGGTTCAGGGTGGTGTGTTTGTTTAAGGGTGTTTGTTTTAGTAATTCCGGGTGTTGGTTTATGTTTAGGTATTTCTATGTGGAGTCTAGTATGTCTGTTTCTATGTCTGGTGAATTGGTGTTGGGACTCTCAGTTGAAGGCAGGTGTTTTCTATCTGCCTTTGATTGAGAGTCTCATAAATGAGGGTGTGTTTGTGTTTTGTGGGTGATTGTTCTGTGTAAAGCCCTATGCTTTGACAGACTGTTATTTGTTGCGCTGAACTGCCGGAGTGGCCAGACTGCGCTGAACTGCCGGAGTGGCCAGACTGCGCTGAACTGCCGGAGTGGCCAGACTGCGCTGAACTGCCGGAGTGGCCAGACTGCCCTGAACTGCCGGAGTGGCCAGACTGCCCTGAACTGCCGGAGTGGCCAGACTGCCCTGAACTGCCGGAGTGGCCAGACTGCCCTGAACTGCCGGAGTGGCCAGACTGCCCTGAACTGCCGGAGTGGCCAGACTGCCCTGAACTGCCGGAGTGGCCAGTCTGCCCTGAACTGCCGGAGTGGCCAGTCTGCCCTGAACTGCCGGAGTGGCCAGTCTGCCCTGAACTGCCGGAGTGGCCAGTCTGCCCTGAACTGCCGGAGTGGCCAGTCTGCCCTGAACTGCCGGAGTGGCCAGTCTGCCCTGAACTGCCGGAGTGGCCAGTCTGCCCTGAACTGCCGGAGTGGCCAGTCTGCCCTGAACTGCCGGAGTGGCCAGTCTGCCCTGAACTGCCGGAGTGGCCAGTCTGCCCTGAACTGCCGGAGTGGCCAGTCTGCCCTGAACTGCCGGAGTGGCCAGTCTGCCCTGAACTGCCGGAGTGGCCAGTCTGCCCTGAACTGCCGGAGTGGCCAGTCTGCCCTGAACTGCCGGAGTGGCCAGTCTGCCCAGACTGCCCCGAGCTGACAGACTGCCCAGACTGCCCCGAGCTGACAGACTGCCCAGACTGCCCCGAGCTGACAGACTGCCCAGACTGCCCCGAGCTGACAGACTGCCCAGACTGCCCCGAGCTGACAGACTGCCCAGACTGCCCCGAGCTGACAGACTGCCCAGACTGCCCCGAGCTGACAGACTGCCCAGACTGCCCCGAGCTGACAGACTGCCCAGACTGCCCCGAGCTGACAGACTGCCCAGACTGCCCCGAGCTGACAGACTGCCCAGACTGCCCCGAGCTGACAGACTGCCCAGACTGCCCCGAGCTGACAGACTGCCCAGACTGCCCCGAGCTGACAGACTGCCCAGACTGCCCCGAGCTGACAGACTGCCCAGACTGCCCCGAGCTGACAGACTGCCCAGACTGCCCCGAGCTGACAGACTGCCCAGACTGCCCCGAGCTGACAGACTGCCCAGACTGCCCCGAGCTGACAGACTGCCCAGACTGCCCCGAGCTGACAGACTGCCCAGACTGCCCCGAGCTGACAGACTGCCCAGACTGCCCCGAGCTGACAGACTGCCCAGACTGCCCCGAGCTGACAGACTGCCCAGACTGCCCCGAGCTGACAGACTGCCCAGACTGCCCCGAGCTGACAGACTGCCCAGACTGCCCCGAGCTGACAGACTGCCCAGACTGCCCCGAGCCGCCAGACTGCCCCGAACCGCCAGACTGCCCAGACTGCCTGGAACGGCCAGAACCTGAGCCGCCTCCAATATAGGTGGGTTGGGGAGGGGGGGTGTAGCACAGTGCCGTCGTTGACGGCAGCCACCCTCCCTTCCCTCCCTTTAGTAAGGGGGAATTTTCTTTTGGGTATTGTTTGGGGGTAATTTTTTTTTTGTTAAGGTGCTTCTGGGGTAGCACCTTTAAGGGGGGGGTACTGTCACGTCCTGGCCAGTATATAAGGTTAATTGTTTTGTAGTTTGGTCAGGGCGTGACAGAGGGTATTTGTTTTATGTGGTTCAGGGTGGTGTGTTTGTTTAAGGGTGTTTGTTTTAGTAATTCCGGGTGTTGGTTTAGGTATTTCTATGTGGAGTCTAGTATGTCTGTTTCTATGTCTGGTGAATTGGTGTTGGGACTCTCAGTTGAAGGCAGGTGTTTTCTATCTGCCTTTGATTGAGAGTCTCATAAATGAGGGTGTGTTTGTGTTTGTGTTTTGTGGGTGATTGTTCTGTGTAAAGCCCTATGCTTTGCCAGACTGTTATTTGTTCGTCTTCGTATTTTGTTATTTTTTGTATGTTCATTCTTATAGTAAATAAAAGTCAAGATGAGCATTCACGTACCTGCTGCATATTGGTCCACATTTTCTGATGACGATTTCGCACTATCGTCAGAGGACGAAGACAATCGTGACACAGATATCAAAATAGGCCTACAATATATAAATATGACATGGATTACATACAGTGCTGTGAAAAAGTATTTGCCCCCTTCCTGATTTCTTATTTTTGTTGCACATTTGTCACACTTAAATGTTTCAGATCAAACAATTTTTAATATTACACAAAGATAACCCAAGTAAACACAAAATGCAGTTTTTAAGTGATCATTTTATTTATTAAGGGAAAAAAGCTATCCAAACCTTCATGGCCCTATGTGACAAAGTAATTGCCCCCCTTGTTAAATCATGAATTTACTGTGGTTAATCACATTTTTGGGAAAGCTGAGTTCAATTTCACTAGCCACACCCAGGCCTGATTACTGCCAGACCTGTTGAATCAAGAAATCACTTAAATAGAACCTGTCTGACAAAGGGAAGTAGGCCAAAAGATCTGAAAAAGCAAGACATCATGCCGCGATCCAAAGAAATTCAGGAACAGATGAGAAACAAAGTAATTGACATCTATCAGTCTGGGTTACAACGCCATTTCTAAAGCTTTGGGACGCCAGCGAACCACGGTGAGAGCCATTATCCACAAATTGAGAAAATTTGGAACAGTGATGAACCTTCCCAGGAGTGGCTGGCCTACCAAAATTACCCCAAGAGCGCAGCGACAACTCATCCAAGAGGTCACAAAAGAACCCACAACAACATCTAAAGAACTGCAGGCCTCACTTGCCTCAGCTAAGGTCAGTGTTCATGACTCAACCATAAGAAAGAGACTGGGCAAAAATAGCATCCATGGCAGAGTTCCAAGGCGAAAACCACTGCTGACCAAAAAGAACATAAAGGCTCGTCTCACTTTTGGCAAAAAACATCTTGATGATCCCCAAGACTTTTGGGAAAATATTCTGTGGACTGACGAGACAAAAGTTGAACTTTTTGGAAGGTGTGCGTCCCGTGACATCTGGCGCAAAAGTAACACAGCATTTCAGAAAAAGAACATCATACCAATAGTCAAACATGGTGGTGGTAGTGTGGTGGTCTGGGGCTGCTTTGCTGCTTTGCTGCTTCAGGACCTGGACGACTTGCTGGGATTGATGGAACCATGAATTCTGCTCTCTACCAAAAAATCCTGAAGGAGAATGTCCGGCCATCAGTTCGTGACCTCAAGCTGAAGCGCACTTGGGTTCTGCAGCAGGACAAAGATCCAAAACACACCAGCAAGTCCACCTCTGAATGGCTTTAAAAAAACAAAATGAAGGTTTTGGAGTGGCCTAGTCAAAGTCCGGACTAGAATCCGATTGAGATGCTGTGGCGGTTCATGCTCGAAAACCCTCCAATGTGGCTGAATTAAAACAATTCTGCAAAGAAGAGTGGGCCAAAATTCCTCCACAGCGATGTGAAAGACTCATTGCCAGTTATCGCAAATGCTTGATTGCAGTTGTTGCTGCTGAGGGTGGCACAACCAGTTATTAGGTTTAGGGGGCAATTACTTTTTCACATAGGGCCATGAAGGTTCAGATAGCCTTTTTCCCTTAATAAATACAATCATCACTTAAACTGCATGTTGTGTTTACTTGGGTTATCTTTGTGTAATACTTAAATTTGTTTGATGATCTGAAACATTTAAGTGTGACAAATGTGCAAAAAAATAAGAAATCACAGCACTGTATTTTGGGGAAATAATGAAAAATGGTAACCCCCTCTAGCTACAGTAATACCCCTCAATGGTAACCCCCTCTAGCTACAGTAATACCCCTCAATGGTAACCCCCTCTAGCTACAGTAATACCCCTCAATTATCCTTCAAAACACATTAACAATTTGATATAAATTACAATATTTTGATATAGTCCCACTGTTGCATTCGACCCACCTGAACCCATGTCACATCCAGCTGTGACCCAGCTTCATAGAGCTGAATATTGGGGTAGCCAGATGTTGAGAAGATGCAGTCATGCAACATAACATAGGATACAGGAAATAATATGAAGCTTCCTGTTTGAAGAGATCCAGCTGGATGGAACTCAGATGTTCTGTATGAAGTTCAGTAACGCTGAGTTCATATCTACTGTATGTATCTATGATTTGAAAATGAAAAGATTGATCCATCACTAATCTATAATAACCATCTGGTTTCCTTCCTGGGACAATAAGATAGGAGAGTGGAAGAGACAAAGGTGCTCAAAAAGGCTTGATACTCCAAGAAATAAGATCAATACCTTTCTTGATGATCCAACATGGTGGTTCTGTTGCTGCAAACACAAGGGTTTAACGTGCCACTGTTCTCATTATGGCTCTTTGAACATTTTCAGGCATACAGGGCTCAAGTGCTTCTCCCTTTCTTGAGAAATTGAATGCTGATGATGATTTTAAATAGTGAAAATTGTATTTTATCTAGAGGAAGGACAATAATCACTGTCTTCTTATTATTTACAGCCACCTGTACAGTTTGTCAAGTCTTCAGATAAGTGAAGTATCATATTTATTGAATATTTCTCCCTGCGTGTTGAATAAATCCTAGAATTACAAGGGAACAATATATTTTAAAGTGGAAAGTGGGAAAACTAGTGGAAACAATTTACAGCCTCTGGAAAACAAATATAATCATTCCATCCAGGTCCAGATGTTGGTAATAGTCATTTTATCCATATTGACCCTTGGAAACAACTCTAAAGTATAACCATTTAATTTATGGACATCTCCCACCAGTGCGTCTAGCTACACATGGTATTGTCTACCACCTCATTCTACAGTACTATCATGTTAAGCTATAACTAATCTAGCCATCAAACCTCTGGTGAAAAATCAGCAATGACAGTTTGCTCTGCTAAAGCTACTCAGAGAACACCATGATGTTAGTGAACTTGGCCATCGTCTATATATTTGGACTATCACTTTGACACACATATGGAGATCCTCATTGATGTCTGTGGGATTGTGGGATCTCATTCACGTAATGTATTTCCGTAGCTAGTGACCCCTCACAGGGAGGGAGGGCTTGTTTCATAGTGTTTGTGTATTCAAGCCAGAGAGATGATGTGAAGTGACAGAGGTGACAGGAGATTAAATGTGTGTGTGAAGAGACCCATGCCTCAGAGCCACTGTAAAGCTCTGTCTACACCCCGAGGCACTCTTGACTGTGTGTGTGTGTGTGTGTGTGTGTGTGTGTGTGTGTGTGTGCGTGCATGACTGCATGTGTATTATTCCCCCCCAGGACAACGTCTTGATGCAGCTTGATATCTAGCCGCTACTGTCCTTGTGAAAAGGTCTCGTTATCAATGCTCTCTTGGACATCTGCAGGCCCATTCTTCAGCCTGTCAGGCTGACCTAGTCCAGAGAGCCTGAGTTGACCGACCTGTCTTGGAGGCCATTCACATTTCATTTCACGCTTCCCACCATGAAAAACATTAGTCATTCTTTCTGCTCTCCTCTCACAAATCCCCACACAATGTAGTGGAGAGGTTTCAAAGGTCAATAGAATACATTAGGATCCTCCGTATTGTATCAGCAGAACAGATACAGGCTACACACAGTGATTCACTACACTGCACTGCAATGTACATCCCCTTCAGTACTTGAGATTGTCCCACTGTCAAGACGACTAGGCTGGTCCCAGATCTGTATGTGCTTTAGCCAACTCCTCTGATTATCATCGGCAGCGTTTTTCTGGATCAAAAGGGGTTTAAGTGGTGGGCGTGGCATGGGGAGTGGCAGGGGCGTGGCAGAGTGCGGTCGGCCTTATGGCGCTGCTACATTATAGAGAACATTTTAGAGAACATTATAGAGAACATTTTAGAGGCCCCTATCTTGGCGCCATAGATCCTTTTTAGCATTTTTAAGTCCATTTCCTGCAATTCTACACCTTCTGCCATGGAGCTGAGAGAAATTGTTACAGTTTTAAAGCAAATTTCCTGCAATTCTATGCATTTTGCTATGGCTAATCCTGTGTTATTTTGCTCAAACATAAAAACAAAATGAATACTGATAAATTCATTGTATTGGGAATTTTCAGTTCTCCTTGACTGCCTACATATTATTTTCAGTTCTCAAAGTGTCACAACGTCGACTGAAGGTGGCGCCACTCCCCGTTCGGGCGGCGCTACTACTAGCTGCCACCGATCCTCTGTTCATTTTCCTTTTGTTAGGTCTAGTTTAGGTTTGCACCTGTGTTGTGTTAGTTCATTAGTGGGGGGGTTATTTAGTCTTTCTGTTTAGGTTTGTTTTTTGTGCGTTTCGTCAGGTTGGTTAGGCTGGGGTTAGGTGTTTTTCCTCTGCCTGTGTATTTATAAGGCTGATGAGTTTGTGCTGCACCCCTACTTTGCTTTCGGGCTCATACTGTTGTTTTTGTATTGCTGCCCTGCCTTGCCTGTTTTTGGCTGTTTGAGGATTACGCCCATTAAACGTGTGTTCACGGACATTTGTCTCCGGCGCCTGACTTCACCCCTCCTGCTTCCTTGAGTACCCCCTTGACACAAAGATTATTGTATTTAAATATATACGGGTCCATTATCTTTTCTACATAATTGATATCTGGTTTTAATCATTTAAGTTAATCACTTAAATCTTTTTTCCATCCTGAAAATGTTTTTCTGACACTGTTTGGACTTCAATGGATTACAATGGCAGAAAGATCCCTGATTGGTATGCCGTATATGTAGTCAGGGGACTTTGTTAAATCAGATCAAGGATCAGGCTTCTCATCTCATCATTGACATGGGGAAAGTCTTGGTAACACTTTATTTGGATAGTCCCAAGGAGATGGTTTGTAGATGTTCAGTAGATGTTCAATAACTGTCAACATCATGTCAACTAACTATCCACTAACCCTAACCTTAACCCTTATTCTAAACCTAACCTTAACCTTAGTAAGTGTTTGCTTATCAACATATAGCGTGTTGATAGTATGACCATCTGTAGACCATCTAAATATAGTGGGACCAAAGTCTCAATGTAGTAGTGATGTACATTTCCTGTATTTGTGAAGAAAGGGATGGTTTCTCATCTCTGTCATGTTTGTATCCTGTTTATTGGTGTCTCTCCATTCAGCCCACATCCCCAGTTAGATGTAGGAAGGTGACAGCCAGCAGCTCCAGTTGGATGTAGGAATGTGACAGCCAGCAGCTCCAGTTGGATGTAGGGAGGTGACAGTCAGCAGCTCCAGTTGGATGTAGGAAGGTGACAGCCAGCAGCTCCAGTTGGATGTAGGGAGGTGACAGCCAGCAGCTCCAGTTGGATTTAGGGGGGTGACAGCCAGCAGCTCCAGTTGGATGTAGGGAGGTGACAGCCAGTAGCTCCAGTTGGATGTAGGAAGGTGACAGCCAGCAGCTCCAATTGGATGTAGGAAGGTGACAGCCAGCAGCTCCAGTTGGATGTAGGAAGGTGACAGCCAGCAGCTCCAGTTGGATGTAGGAAGGTGACAGCCAGCAGCTCCAGTTGGATGTAGGAAGGTGACAGCCAGCAGCTCCAGTTGGATGTAGGAAGGTGACAGCCAGCAGCTCCAGTTGGATGTAGGAAGGTGACAGCCAGCAGCTCCAGTTGGATGTAGGAAGGTGACAGCCAGCAGCTCCAGTTGGATGTAGGAAGGTGACAGCCAGCAGCTCCAGTTGGATGTAGGAAGGTGACAGCCAGCAGCTCCAGTCGGATGTAGGAAGGTGACAGCCAGCAGCTCCAGTTGGATGTAGGAAGGTGACAGCCAGCAGCTCCAGTTGGATGTAGGAAGGTGACAGCCAGCAGCTCCAGTTGGATGTAGGGAGGTGACAGCCAGCAGCTCCAGTTGGATGTAGGGAGGTGACAGCCAGCAGCTCCAGTTGGATGTAGGGAGGTGACAGCCAGCAGGTCCAGTTGGATGTAGGGAGGTGACAGCCAGTAGCTCCAGTTGGATGTAGGGAGGTGACAGCCAGCAGCTCCAGTTGGATGTAGGGAGGTGACAGCCAGCAGCTCCAGTTGGATGTAGGAAGGTGACAGCCAGCAGCTCCAATTGGATGTAGGAAGGTGGCAGCCAGCAGCTCCAGTTGGATGTAGGAAGGTGACAGCCAGCAGCTCCAGTTGGATGTAGGAAGGTGACAGCCAGCAGCTCCAGTTGGATGTAGGAAGGTGACAGCCAGCAGCTCCAGTTGGATGTAGGAAGGTGACAGCCAACAGCTCCAGTTGGATGTAGGAAGGTGACAGCCAGCAGCTCCAGTTGGATGTAGGAAGGTGACAGCCAGCAGCTCCAGTTGGATGTAGGAAGGTGACAGCCAGCAGCTCCAGTTGGATGTAGGAAGGTGACAGCCAGCAGCTCCAGTTGGATGTAGGAAGGTGACAGCCAGCAGCTCCAGTTGGATGTAGGAAGGTGACAGCCAGCAGCTCCAGTTGGATGTAGGAAGGTGACAGCCAGCAGCTCCAGTTGGATGTAGGAAGGTGACAGCCAGCAGCTCCAGTTGGATGTAGGAAGGTGACAGCCAGCAGCTCCAGTTGGATGTAGGAAGGTGACAGCCAGCAGCTCCAGTTGGATGTAGGAAGGTGACAGCCAGCAGCTCCAGTTGGATGTAGGGAGGTGACAGCCAGCAGCTCCAGCCCATGACCCTTAATCCACTAACTGTCCCCGTCCCTCCAGACCTCATCTCCCCCATTTGTTTAAGCATGGAGAGGGCTTGCAGCAGCCGGTAATCCTCTCCATCGACACACAAACACACACACACACACACAAATGCACACACACACACACACACACACACACACACACACACACACACACACACACACACACACATCAAAGCACATACACACACACACACACACACACACACACACACACACATCAAAGCACATACACACACAATGAACTGCTATCTCATCCTGGTCCATGGGAGTGGGAAACCGTGAGATACTGTACACACAGCTGGGGCTGAGCCCTCCACCAACCTACTTTGGCTGAGTACTATATACACATGGTAACTGCAGCATTCACTTTGCTCTGAATACTCCTAAACACTCACTATATATACAGTACACTAATAAAGCCACACACACACACAGGCAGGTCATGCAGAGGGTCCCTGTTCGTCATATGGCTGGCCCCGCTGGGTACTGACTATGAGGTGTTTTGCTGTGACAAACACAACCAACACAATATATATATATATATAAGAAGAGTATGACTACTACAACACCACAGCAGCACCAGACCCTGCTGATCCCTCTCCTCACAACTAAACAACACACTCATTTTATATGATGAGGCTGTATTTTACACCAGAGAAAAAGTAGTGTGTGCAAATCTACCATGGCACAGAACACAAGGAGAGAGAGAGAGAGAGAGAGAGAGAGAGAGAGAGAGAAATGAAGAGAGCGAGAGACAGACAGAGAGACAGACAGACAGAGAGAGCGAGAGACAGACAGAGAGAGACAGACAGAGAGAGCGAGAGACAGACAGAGAGAGCGAGAGACAGACAGAGAGAGCGAGAGACAGAGAGTGCGAGAGACAGACAGAGAGAGCGAGAGACAGAGAGTGCGAGAGACAGAGAGAGCTAGAGACAGAGAGCGAGAGACAGACAGAGAGAGCGAGAGACAGACAGAGAGAGCGAGAGACAGACAGAGAGAGCGAGAGACAGACAGAGAGAGCGAGAGACAGACAGAGAGAGCGAGAGACAGACAGAGAGAGCGAGAGACAGACAGAGAGTGCGAGAGACAGACAGACAGAGCGAGAGACAGACAGACAGAGCGAGAGACAGACAGACAGAGCGAGAGACAGACAGAGAGCGAGAGACAGACAGAGAGTGAGAGACAGACAGAGAGTGAGAGACAGACAGAGCATGGTCTACTTTACTGACATGCTGGTCCAGAATAAGCATTACTGTACACATCCTCTTATAGAGCAAAGGAGAGGAAAGGAGAGGAGAGGAGAGGAGAGGAGAGGAGAGGAGAGGAGAGGAGAGGAGAGGAGAGGAGAGGAGAGGAGAGGAGAGAGCACTGAGATGGACAGATTATGTAGTACAGCACTATACTGTTGATTCAGTGTCCTGCCATCACAAATGCACAAAGTACATTTCTTTCCAGTAAGCTGCAAGCTCAAAAAACAACAGTGCATATCAAACCTGATGTGAAGACAAGACAGTGGTCAAGAGGATAAAAGCATTTTCAGGAAGATACACTCCTCACTCCAGCCAACACCAATCTATCCCTAGAAAAGTAACACCATGGTCAAAAGGATAAAAGTACATACTGGGGATAAATAGTCTCTGTTCTGGCCACCCCAAATGATCCATCCATTTGAAGGACCCATTTAGCCTGAGGAAAGCAGAGGTTATAAGATCCTGTGTGTTTGGGGACAGAGGGGGACTGGATGTCCTGGCATGCTGGCTGGCTGTATTGACTGAGGGTGGATACACCTTTTTCCTGCATCTTCAGCAGCTTTTACAATCTATGATCCCTTACATAACTGTTCCAGCCGTGCCTTTTCCTCCGCTCCACTCTGGTCGGCCTTCTCTTCCCTTCCCTTCCCCAAAAGCCAACATGTAACACATGCAGGCACGAATGCACGCATAGACAGACGCACACAGGCACAGACAGAACCTTGAACTTGAGGGCCGACAAAGCCCAGACTGGAGAGGGGGCTGTTCTTCCCGCAAATATTCTTTTCAACATATGACCCAGGACTCCTGGGAGTTCTCGCACGCTCTGAGAGAGAGGAGAAAAATAGAGCTCAATTTGCCTCACGCTTCCAAAATCCCCCTCCCACACACACACACACACACACACACACACACACACGCTGCCCCCCCACCCACACCCACACTCACACACCCCAAACCTCCGTATTGTAGGCCTGGTCTAGGTCTGTTTTTAATCTATTCAACCATTCTTCATGTGGAACCTTTTACTACGCAGCCCTGTATATCAGCCAGCCAGGGAGGGAACATGGACTGGAGAGGAATCATGGCTGTTATTGAGAACCTCTGCGTGCTCTCTCCAACACTAGGACCCTTCTGCTGGGACTCAACAGTTCACAGATTCCTGCCACGCACACCGCACTCACTTACAAACATTTCTTAGACCCCTTTTTTAAGATTGAGAAAACAGTGCTGAGGTTCAGGAGGATTTCCCCAGTCTCTCCTAACACAGAACACAGAGCGCATTTACGCAGCTACATCTACCCTCCAAACCCTATCAAATCCACTGAGAGAGAAAGTGATTCAACTTCCATGTGGGCCCGTCTGTCAATAATCCCAAAACTCCAACTTAACTAACTCCAACTTAACTAACTCCAACTTAACTAACTCCAACTTAACTAACTCCAACTTAACTAACTCCAACTTAACTAACTCCAACTTAACTAACTCCAACTTACTGTAACTTAACTTCAACTCAAGCAGGGGGTATAGGGGAGTATCAAAGACATATAACACGCGCTCCACCATTCAAAATGTGGACTTGACATCATTCAGTCTCTCTTAAAAAAGAGATCATATCTCAATAACATTAACCTGGGTGAATTAAGGTTAAATGCAATAGAAACATCTGCTTGTTTGGACCTATAGTAGGGTGTGTGTGATAGGAACAGTGTGTTTTAAATTAGAAGATGGTGACTTATTGACTTGAAACCTCTGTGGCCACACACACACACACACACACACACACACGCACACACACACGCACACACACTCAACCACTCAACCCATCCACCGTACAGTATCAACTCCCCTCTCTGCTGTGTCTGTTTGTATGATCAGATATTGAGCCAGGCCAAACAAGGTCTCTGTTATACAGCCAGCAGGGCATCAGGGTGGTGACAACCACCCAGCAGTCACAACACAGAGCCCAGCCTGACAGAGGTGACTCACACTGGGCTGAATCACACAGGGAGGCCTGGGTGGAGAACCAGACAACCCACCAATCAATGTATAAGATATATATTTAGACTGATATACAGTATATTTAGACTGGAAAGGAAATGGCTGTTAAACTCAGATAGAAGGAGAGAGAGAGGCTATAGGACGTAGTATTGACCAGTCTGGCTGACTGGTGGTGGCCCTTCAGGGTTAGATTGAGAAGTAACTGATTGGGGCAGCAGTGGGTGTTGACCATGCCCACAGTCAGCAGCCAGCAGACAGAGAGATGGAGAGACATGGAACACATAGGCACTATTACCAATAAAATGTAGTCTTCATATTATTTTTGGTTGCTACTTTTTCCTTTTAATGCAGTTGTGGTAGTCTAAATCCAGACTGGCCTGCTGGGATCCAATCTATTTCTGCAGAACTGCAGTAGTAAACTAGAGCTGGTCCCAGCTCTGCATGTGCTTTAGTGCCCTCACTATTGTTGTCATGCCATACATACACATTGAGAGCTTCCCACTGGGCAGAGGTCATTTTAACGTCTATACCACGTTGGTTCCTCGTCATTTCATTAAAATGACGTGGAAACAATGTTGATTTAACCAGTGTGTGTCCAGTGGGTTGGAACTATAAGGTTCTATCTGCAATGATTCTGAGATAATTGGCCTTAAAGTTCTGAATGCTCATTGGTTTGACTGGTGTCAGGAATTTTTATCTTAACAAAGTGAATTGGAGTATTTACTGTACTATATAAGTAGGGAACATTGAACAGAAAAAGGCTACGTCAACAACTCAATTTTGACAAAAATGTAGAGAGAACCTTCTAGTCCCAAGCTCTTGACCCACTGATCAGGTCAGTGGAGCCCTGGGAGGGCCAGTCAGTTTGGCAGGCCGCTTTGCTGTGACATACTTTGAAGGACTCCAGTCCACCTGAATAAATGGTGGATCGGCACAATGTGAGCTCTGTGCTGCAACAGAGTAAAGGGACGTCTTCTTGCTGGACCAGCTAAGCGTGAGTTGCTCTAAATTGTGGAGAGCTCATATAGTCATTGAACCGTGACCCATCAACTTTTCAGCTGCACTTCTCTTAGCTACTTCACAGAGGGTGGGCCTTGGGTAAACACGGAGGTCCAGAGACGCCCCATCTATTCCAAAGACCAAACGTAAACAAACAACCTCCTTAACATTCTCTGTCTGAAGCCATTTTGCCGTCCACAGAAGCAAGCACACGAGAAGGTCTGGGACCGTTGCTTCCTCTACTTCTATCCTGAATGTGGGTTGGTCAGAGTAGAGGGCATAGCAGGCCTTCAGGTCAAATAAATACTGTGGCTGAGTGTAGTTGGTGCTTAATGTCCAATTCTTCATCAGTGCAGATGAAGGACAGGAGACAAGGAGACAAGCAGAGGAAGCCATATCAGACTATTGAGATACGCCTCCGAGGTGGAAGGTGTCTCGCCTCGGCTAGCCAGGAGCGTGCATGGCATAACCTCGCGACTGCACGGGCACACAAGCGTAGCCAATGAAAATGGTCGGTTTTCGCACTGAGTAAACAGAGCGGTTTGTGGCCAAACATACACACACAGACACACAGTCCGTCGGTAGACATGCTGTGAACGTAACTAAAGGGATAAAAACACTGATTCATTCCATATGGTCTCTCACTCTACCAGTCAGTGCTGTGCACACACACACACTCACTCACTCACACACTCACTCACTCACTCACTCACTCACTCACTCACACACTCACTCACTCACACACTCACTCACACACTCACTCACACACTCACTCACTCACACACACACACACACACACACAGTCACACACACACACACACACACACACTCTTAAGTGCCACAGTTGAAGCTAGTAGAAATGACACTGCTAATAAACACACTGTTCATTTAATCTGTTCAAATGTTCCGCTCAGAATTGGTCATTAGAGTCTTCTGCTTCATGTCAAAGACAACAAAGCAGCAGTGAGGCACCAATCAGAGCAGGTGTCTGAGGAGAAGCATCGTATTGTGGAGTGTCATGCATGTCAGACGGATTCAATCACCTTCGTTTCTGCTGCTGCCCAGAGTTTTATAACGCCTGTGTGTGTGTGTGTGTGTGTGTGTGTGTGTGTGTGTGTGTGTGTGTGTGTGTGTGTGTGTGTGTGTGTGTGTGTGTGTGTGTGTGTGTGAATGAGGAGTGCTCTGCTCTCTCCTATAAGGCCTCACTGGTGGGGATGAGCACTGGTGGAGAGGAGTACAGCACATCACTACTACCACCCACAGTTAGCTAATCATCACATCACTACTACCACCCACAGTTAGCTAATCATCACATCACTACTACCACCCACAGTTAGCTAATCATCACATCACTACTACCACCCACAGTTAGCTAATCATCACATCACTACTACCACCCACAGTTAGCTAATCATCACATCACTACTACCACCCACAGTTAGCTAATCATCACATCACTACTGCCACCCACAGTTAGCTAATCATCACATCACTACTACCACCCACAGTTAGCTAATCATCACATCACTACTACCACCCACAGTTAGCTAATCACCACATCACTACTACCACCCACAGTTAGCTAATCATCACATCACTACTGCCACCCACAGTTAGCTAATCATCACATCACTACTACCACCCACAGTTAGCTAATCATCACATCACTACTACCACCCACAGTTAGCTAATCATCACATCACTACTACCACCCACAGTTAGCTAATCACCACATCACTACTACCACCCACAGTTAGCTAATCACCACATCACTACTACCACCCACAGTTAGCTAATCCTCACATCACTACTACCACCCACAGTTAGCTAATCACCACATCACTACTACCACCCACAGTTAGCTAATCACCACATCACTACTACCACCCACAGTTAGCTAATCACCACATCACTACTACCACCCACAGTTATCTAATCATCACATCACTACTACCACCCACAGTTAGCTAATCACCACATCACTACTACCACCCACAGTTAGCTAATCATCACATCACTACTACCACCCACAGTTAGCTAATCCTCACATCACTACTACCGCCCACAGTTAGCTAATCACCACATCACTACTACCACCCACAGTTAGCTAATCACCACATCACTACTACCACCCACAGTTATCTAATCATCACATCACTACTACCACCCACAGTTATCTAATCATCACATCACTACTACCACCCACAGTTAGCTAATCATCACATCACTACTACCACCCACAGTTAGCTAATCATCACATCATTACTACCACCCACAGTTAGCTAATCATCACATCACTACTACCACCCACAGTTAGCTAATCACCACATCACTACTACCACCCACAGTTATCTAATCATCACATCACTACTACCACCCACAGTTAGCTAATCACCACATCACTACTACCACCCACAGTTAGCTAATCATCACATCACTACTACCACCCACAGTTAGCTAATCATCACATCACTACTACCACCCACAGTTAGCTAATCACCACATCACTACTACCACCCACAGTTAGCTAATCATCACACAACAGATAGGAGTTTTATTGAACGGAAATCCAGTAATAGACTGAAGAATTGATTAAGGAGGAATATGTACTCATCCCTGCACTGACCTGGCCTCCCTCCTTACCTCTCTGGCCTGTCTCCAACCTTCCCTCCCTCCCTCCCTCTCTCTTTCTCTCGCTCTCTGACTCCCTCCCTCTCTCTGTCAACCACTTGATTTCTATCTGTTCTCTCTATTATCCTTTGGCCGCTCTCTCATTCTCCTACTCTCTATATCCCTCTCTCTGTGGCAGCTCTCCATCTGGCCTGGCATGCTGTGTGTGTGTGTGTGTGTGTGTGTGTGTGTGTGTGTGTGTGTGTGTGTGTGTGTGTGTGTGTGTGTGTGTGTGTGTGTGTGTGTGTGTGTGTGTGTGTGTGTGTGTGTGTGTGTGTTAATCACACTGGCCCAGCAGGACTCCTGTCGACCGCCTCACACCCGGCGTGTCACAGACAGTATCCCATAGAGCAGAGCCAGGAACCATCTCTCACCCACTCTGCCCTGCTCTGCTACCCAGCCTAATCACCTCCTCCCTGGGCTGTCTCTCCTCAGTGTCCCTGGTAAGCTCTGGTTCTGTTCAGGCATACAGTGTATATACTGTAGATCTCGGGTATGGAGATCACTGATGATTGGTGATGATGATGTCCTTCATGTGTCCTAAATCAAGCCAAGCGTGCTAGACAATAAGCCCGGTGGTCTCTCTCTCTCTCTCTCATCATCAACTGTCTGCAGAACTGGCATATGTGGCGCATACACACACACACACACACACATCCCCTCCAACACATATACACACACACACCCACATCCCCTCCAACACACCAACATCCCCTCCAACACATATACACACACACACATCCCCTACAACAGACACACACACACATCCCCTACAACACATATACACACACACACACATCCCCTACAACAGACACACACACATCTCCTCCAACAGACACACACACACTTCCCCTCCAACACACACACATCTCCTCCAACAGACACACACACACACACATCCCCTCCACCACTCACACACACAGAGATCCCCTCCATCACACACAAATAAACACACTGACACCTCTCTTATCATTCCAGACCACAATCTATTCTCTCTCTCTCTCTCTCTCTCTCTCTCTCTCTCTCTCTCTCTCTCTCTCTCTCTCTCTCTCTCTCAGAGAAGACTGCCGTGAGGGAGAACAGGGATAGGATGGAATGGGGGGGGGGGGGGGTCGGTCTTCCTCTCTCGGCTGTCTAACTGTCAATTATCTCTGGTTGGCATCACAGGACCATACAATATGTCTGTCTGTCTGTGATGTCTGTCTATCGTGTCTGTCTGTGGTGTGTGTGTGTCTGTGCTGCTGCTGACGTCTCCCACCCACCACTGGAGGGGAAGCACTTTGATAGCAGCACAATGAGGGCTCTGTACCCTCTTCCCTCGCTCCACTCTGCCACAGTGAATAACATACATCACATAGCTCTGGACTAAACAGCAAAGGGGCCTAGCAAGAGCTGTAGATCAGTGTTTTCTCAAAAGGTGGGTCGGGACTGTAGTTGGGACTAGGGCCAGGAGTTTTTCCTGGACTTTTCTGGCTCAAATAGAGAGATCCAAATGATGTGTAGCCAACTGAGCCGATTGTGCTTATGTCCACACACACACACACACACACACACACACACACACACACACACACACACACACACACACACACACACACACACACACACACACACACACACACACACAGCATCTAGTCATGGAACTGAGCCAGAGAGAGCACTTTTCAATTCGTCATAACTTTATATATCACAGAGTAATGCTTGAATTAGCCTTCCCTACATATGGAACGACCTGTTGTGCTTGCCTGGAATGAGTGTGTAACTGACCTGCTGACTTAAAGTCTTAATACAGTTTTTTACAATCACTTTGGCACTAATTTCGGAACCTTGATGTCATTTTTCAAAACTCTAGACACAAAACTCACAACCGATGATCAAAATGCACATTTTTCAAAACTCTAACACTTTTTCCAATTGCTTGGATACAATACACATAAAGCTAAGATCATTTGTTCATTGAACTAAAATCAGCTGTTCAAAATGACACAACTTAACATCAAAGTATTACCATTTCAAAATGCAGTTCACACATTACATCTGAGATGACTGTCTATTCATTTCATTACAATGATCTATCAATTGATACAACTGATCAAAATGATAAGTAACTGTTGCATTACTCTTAATGCATAGTTTTATGGAAACTGACAAACAATATTCCATGTTTAGATCATGAAAGTTTCAGGAT
Source organism: Salmo trutta (assembly GCF_901001165.1). Lineage (NCBI taxonomy): Eukaryota > Metazoa > Chordata > Actinopteri > Salmoniformes > Salmonidae > Salmo > Salmo trutta. The sequence continues at coordinate 64,756,242 of NC_042957.1, read as the reverse complement.
AACGAGATCCATTGATACCAATTACCGTGGAACATGAACCAATTGGACTACATTATCTATGGATGTAATATTTCATCATCATTCTTTATCAGACACTGTTTCTATGATCCCATGTGCCACTTTTCCATGTTTTCAGATTCGACATCGCTGTACACTCACCAGCCACTTTATTAGGTACACCTATCTAGTAGTGGATAGGACCCCCTTTTGCCTCCACAACAGCCTGAATTATTCACGGTGTTGTACATTTAGAGATGCCCTTCTGCACACCACTGTTTTAAACAGCTGTTATTTGAGCATTTGTGCCCTTTCTGTTAGCTTGAATGAGTCTGGACATTCTCCTCTGATCTCTCTCATTAACAAGGTGTTTTTGCCCACAGAATTGCCGCTCACTGAATGTGTTTTGTTTATCGCACCATTCTCTGTAAACTCTAGAGACTGTGGTGCGTAAAAATCCCAGGAGGGCAGCTATTTCTGAGATGCTGGAATCACCATGTGTGGCATCAACAATCCTACCACGGTCAAAGTTGCTTAGATTACGCATCTTGCCCGTTCTAATGTTTGGTTGAACAACATCTAAAGCGCTCTACTCTATATACTCTATATATTGCGTTGCAGGCAGCCACCTGATTCGCTGATCGAATGTAACTGTCCATGATGAGCTAAATCAGGTCACACATTTTGTACTACAATATTTAATGATTGAACGAACAACTACACAGTGAAACTATCGGTATCTTGTGTGTGGGTGATCTAAATGAATGTTCCTATGGTATTTCATGATAAATAAGTTATTTGAACCAATGATTCTGCAAGTGCAAGGTTTCTTTAAAGATATGAATGCACAATGCAATGTTTTGAACGTTGGACAGCCTGTGTTACAAGTGATGACCGTTTTGTGTTTTGTGTCAAGAGTTTTGAAAAATGACCACAAGGTTCTGAAATTTGTGCCAAAGTGACTGTTAAAAACTGTAATAAGCCAAGGGAGTATGCGTTCTGCATTCATCCTCGTGACAGTGATGTATTCATACAGGCATCATGCCTATCCGCTGGAGTGTGACAGTCCTGTTTGTTCTTATTTACGCAGAATATAGGTCAATCCATATCCCTCCATCCTGCATTAGCGCGCTACACATCCACTGTGTGATGACTGATGGTTCTGTGTCAGATGACTTCTCATGGAACCATGAAACATGCTCATAACTGGGTCGCTATACCATACACGAGTGAGGGTGAACATGTAAATTGTCTCAATGTAGCGGGATAAAGGTTCACATTCTAAATGCCTTCTATTTATTTTCGTATTCTTTCTTCTTTTCTTATTTTCTAACGTCATCCTTAAATCTATTGTAACATATAACATAGGCAGATTATATTATTATTATTATTATGTGAAATATCACAATACCTCAATGTAAATACAGTGTTAACCTGATTGTTGTGATTAAACCGGCCTTGGGTCCTGCTGTAGCCTACCCAAATGATCCTAGTGTACACAACAACACATCGACACATGAAAGATAAACATGCGTGTGAATGGGATGTAACGTTACCTTGATTGTCTTCATCCATGGCTGAAGGGGAAAATGCAAAGGTCCAAAAAACCAGGTAAGATCGCTGAAACTTGTTGTATGAATATGGGGTAAATTATTGAAATGCGCGTTTTAATTTGTAGGGTGCATTTGCAGACAGGTTGAAGCCGCGTCTTGTTTTGGGGAATATTATTTTCTTGCCATCAATGCTTGAATCACGAGGCAATCCGCTTGGATATCCGTCATCAGTGTAGCCTATTTCAGATGGAACTGAATCGGCGACGTCTTTTTTCTAGAGTGATCGGTTGCATATTATCCGGCAGATACACTTTCACTCCACTAGCATCGGGAGAGTAGGCTATCCCATCCGAGCTCCACGACTCCGCTTCTCCACTAGACAGACAGGCAGCTTTCACTGTACGTCATCGTTATCTGTCCCGCCCTGTGGAGCAACGACTACAAACCTGCCCTCATGTGACTGTACTGTTCACAGGCTGTACTGTATTGTAATCTGTGAGGGAATTACTCAATCAAATTTCTCAATGTTGCCGCCGTCCTATGGTCACTGCATCTGGTTTCTTTCATTGACAAAGAAAATATGCTCATTTTGTGTGTGCGTGTGTGTGTGTGGTGTATGTGTATGTGTGTGTGTGTGGGGGGGGGTCCTGTTTGGGGCCCAGATGTCCAATCAGGAAACTGTGTTTTCTTAGTTTTTCTCTCTTTCTCCATTTTCCACCAGGCGGGACCAGTAGTTTTACGTAGGTGGCGGATTCAAGCAAAGTATTCAACAAAGCACAGCACACAGGCATGATTTGAATATTTTCTGTGCTACAGAAAATAGGCCATATGCATAATCTTAGTCAGTTTCTGTCATTGATTAGCATGCTGTAGTTATTGAAGCAGAGCATGGTGAATTGGTTAGCATGCTGTTGTTATTGAACCAGAGCATGGTGAATTGGTTAGCATGCTGTTGTTATTGAAGCAGAGCATGGTGAATTGGTTAGCATGCTGTTGTTATTGAACCAGAGCATGGTGAATTGGTTAGCATGCTGTTGTTATTGAACCAGAGCATGGTGAATTGGTTAGCATGCTGTTGTTATTGAAGCAGAGCATGGTGAATTGGTTAGCATGCTGTTGTTATTGAACCAGAGCATGGTGAATTGGTTAGCATGCTGTTGTTATTGAACCAGAGCATGGTGAATTGGTTAGCATGCTGTTGTTATTGAACCAGAGCATGGTGAATTGGTTAGCATGCTGTTGTTATTGAACCAGAGCATGGTGAATTGGTTAGCATGCTGTTGTTATTTAACCAGAGCATGGTGAATTGGTTAGCATGCTGTTGTTGTTGAACCAGAGCATGGTGAATTGGTTAGCATGCTGTTGTTATTGAACCAGAGCATGGTGAATTGGTTAGCATGCTGTTGTTATTGAACCAGAGCATGGTGAATTGGTTAGCATGCTGTAGTTATTGAACCAGAGCATGGTGAATTGGTTAGCATGCTGTAGTTATTGAAGCAGAGCATGGTGAATTGGTTAGCATGCTGTTGTTATTGAACCAGAGCATGGTGAATTGGTTAGCATGCTGTTGTTATTGAACCAGAGCATGGTGAATTGGTTAGCATGCTGTTGTTATTGAACCAGAGCATGGTGAATTGGTTAGCATGCTGTAGTTATTGAACCAGAGCATGGTGAATTGGTTAGCATGCTGTTGTTATTGAACCAGAGCATGGTGAATTGGTTAGCATGCTGTTGTTATTGAACCAGAGCATGGTGAATTGGTTAGCATGCTGTTGTTATTGAACCAGAGCATGGTGAATTGGTTAGCATGCTGTTGTTATTGAACCAGAGCATGGTGAATTGGTTAGCATGCTGTAGTTATTGAACCAGAGCATGGTGAATTGGTTAGCATGCTGTTGTTATTGAAGCAGAGCATGGTGAATTGGTTAGCATGCTGTTGTTATTGAAGCAGAGCATGGTGAATTGGTGGAATTTTATTTTCTGTGGTGTATGTGTGTGTGTGTGTGTGTGTGTGTGTGCTGACAATGTTAGAAACTAGACTATTATATCATATTATCTTCTCCGATGTAGGCTATACTGCAGGACCTCTGCTCGGTCCAGTAATAAAAATACAGAACATAAGGATGCCTCTATGAGACAGGGAATGGTACTGGGTAGTGAATTGGTATCTGATTCCAAGCCCAGAACAAACACTCACACAAGCAGTGGGAACCAGCCAGTGTGTAGGCCAATAGCAGGGAAAAGGCACACACACACACATACACACACACACACACACACACACACACACTCTCTCTCTCTCTCTGCGGCTGTGTTTCTACAACACACACGGTTTCAATTATGGCATTCCTGCCTCTTCAGAGAAAGAAGGGGGTCTCTCTTCCTGTACACATTACTCCAGGGGTCAAGAATGAACAGATGTTTTAATGCATTCATTCATTCTTTCATTTGTTTATTCATTGATGTGTCTTACAAAAATGTTCCAGAATTTAATGCTTCTTCTTATACAGAGAGACAATTGCGAAGACAAACCCCTATGTAGGCTATCTCTATAAACTGAAACGTATGGAGTGTGAAGCATCCAACTGATTTTCCTATAGTCTACATACTGTAGTTTATGTTTGAACAACATGTGAAACACAAAGGAATACATGCAATTGTGTGTGAATATTCCTCACATCACAGACTCTACCCTTCCACTTTGAGTGGTCCTAGAAGTCCTCTGCAGTCTAAACATTACATCAGCATGACACTACTGGGATATTATGACAACTAAAACCAGAACCAGAACTAGCTCAATCCAGAATGATCCAGAATGATCCAGTGTAGTCTGGTTGGGATGGAGTACTTGTTGGTTCACATGGCAAATGATAAACTCTAATACCTCTCTGTTTGCTGGTCCAGTAAGTCATCCTTAATTCAACTGATATATACGCTCTTTGAAAACAGGTGCTATCTAGAACCTAAAAGGGTTCTTCAGCTGTCCCCATAGGAGAACCCTTTGAAGAACCGTTGTTGATTCCAGGTAGAACCTTTCTGGTTCCAAGTTGGACCGTTTTGGGTTTCTGGAACCAAATAGGGTTTTAGTTGGAACTAAAAAGGGTTATCCAATGGGAACAGCCGAGAACCCTTTTGGAAGAGTCTACACAACGTTTTGAGCAACATACTCTTTGTCACCTTTGACTTATTTCTGTGGTTGTTTATTTTCTCCAGCTCTTGTGTTAAATTGACGTCCATCAACACTCTCTTTTCAACCTTTAACACCACAGCAACTGAAACTGGAGCCACTGTGTTTAGAACTACGGTATAAACAGGGCCCTGAAGTTCCACCTGGATAACCCCACAACTCCTGGCGGATACCAGGTAGACCTGAGGGGGGGGGGGGGGGGGGGGGGGGGGGGGGGGGGGGGGGGGGGAATGTAAACCATGGTCCAGTGGATACACATCCAGACGGTGTTTGCTTTTTCTGCACTCGGACATTCTGCGTACCCTGTGATGATCTAGACATGTTTTAATAGGAACATAATGCTGGGGGATCATGTCACTTAGCTTGGAGAGAGGAGAAGAAAGAGGAGGGGTGGGTCCTGGGAGAGCTGGGAAACGTGTGTGTTCTTGTGTTTAGTAGGAGTTTAGGGGAATGATTTGAAAAAAAGGGCACGCACAGGGAGATGGGGGACTTTTGGAAGGGGGGGGCTCCCGACCAGGCTCTCAGTTTGGTGTGTGTGTGGGTGGGGTGGGGGTAGGGGGGGTCCTGTTTGGGGCCCAGATGTCCAATCCAGACCAGGAAACTGTGTTTTCTTAGTTTTTCTCTCTTTCTCCATTTTCCACCGGGCGGACCAGTAGTTTTACGTAGGTGGCGCATTCAAGCAAAGTATTCAACAACGCACAGCACACAGGCAGGATTTGAATATTTTCTATGCTACAGAAAATAGGCCATATGCATAATCTTAGTCAGTTTCTGTCATTGATTAGCATGCTGTTGTTATTGAACCAGAGCATGGTGAATTGGTTAGCATGCTGTTGTTATTGAACCAGAGCATGGTGAATTGGTTAGCATGCTGTAGTTATTGAAGCAGAGCATGGTGAACTTGGTTAGCATGCTGTTGTTATTGAATCAGAGCATGGTGAATTGGTTAGCATGCTGTTGTTGTTGAACCAGAGCATGGTGAATTGGTTAGCATGCTGTTGTTGTTGAACCAGAGCATGGTGAATTGGTTAGCATGCTGTTGTTATTGAAGCAGAGCATGGTGAATTGGTTAGCATGCTGTTGTTATTGAACCAGAGCATGGTGAATTGGTTAGCATGCTGTAGTTATTGAAGCAGAGCATGGTGAATTGGTTAGCATGCTGTTGTTATTGAACCAGAGCATGGTGAATTGGTTAGCATGCTGTTGTTATTGAACCAGAGCATGGTGAATTGGTTAGCATGCTGTAGTTATTGAAGCAGAGCATGGTGAATTGGTTAGCATGCTGTTGTTATTGAAGCAGAGCATGGTGAATTGGTTAGCATGCTGTTGTTATTGAACCAGAGCATGGTGAATTGGTTAGCATGCTGTAGTTATTGAAGCAGAGCATGGTGAATTGGTTAGCATGCTGTTGTTATTGAACCAGAGCATGGTGAATTGGTTAGCATGCTGTTGTTATTGAACCAGAGCATGGTGAATTGGTTAGCATGCTGTTGTTATTGAAGCAGAGCGTGGTGAATTGGTTAGCATGCTGTTGTTATTGAAGCAGAGCGTGGTGAATTGGTTAGCATGCTGTTGTTATTGAAGCAGAGCATGGTGAATTGGTTAGCATGCTGTTGTTATTGAACCAGAGCATGGTGAATTGGTTAGCATGCTGTTGTTATTGAAGCAGAGCATGGTGAATTGGTTAGCATGCTGTAGTTATTGAACCAGAGCATGGTGAATTGGTTAGCATGCTGTTGTTGTTGAACCAGAGCATGGTGAATTGGTTAGCATGCTGTTGTTATTTAACCAGAGCATGGTGAATTGGTTAGCATGCTGTAGTTATTGAAGCAGAGCATGGTGAATTGGTTAGCATGCTGTTGTTATTGAACCAGAGCATGGTGAATTGGTTAGCATGCTGTTGTTATTGAAGCAGAGCATGGTGAATTGGTTAGCATGCTGTTGTTATTGAACCAGAGCATGGTGAATTGGTTAGCATGCTGTTGTTATTGAAGCAGAGCATGGTGAATTGGTTAGCATGCTGTTGTTATTGAAGCAGAGCATGGTGAATTGGTTAGCATGCTGTTGTTATTGAACCAGAGCATGGTGAATTGGTTAGCATGCTGTAGTTATTGAAGCAGAGCATGGTGAATTGGTTAGCATGCTGTTGTTATTGAAGCAGAGCATGGTGAATTGGTTAGCATGCTGTAGTTATTGAAGCAGAGCATGGTGAATTGGTTAGCATGCTGTTGTTATTGAACCAGAGCATGGTGAATTGGTTAGCATGCTGTTGTTATTGAACCAGAGCATGGTGAATTGGTTAGCATGCTGTAGTTATTGAAGCAGAGCATGGTGAATTGGTTAGCATGCTGTTGTTATTGAAGCAGAGCATGGTGAATTGGTTAGCATGCTGTTGTTATTGAACCAGAGCATGGTGAATTGGTTAGCATGCTGTAGTTATTGAAGCAGAGCATGGTGAATTGGTTAGCATGCTGTTGTTATTGAACCAGAGCATGGTGAATTGGTTAGCATGCTGTTGTTATTGAACCAGAGCATGGTGAATTGGTTAGCATGCTGTTGTTGTTGAACCAGAGCATGGTGAATTGGTTAGCATGCTGTTGTTATTTAACCAGAGCATGGTGAATTGGTTAGCATGCTGTAGTTATTGAAGCAGAGCATGGTGAATTGGTTAGCATGCTGTTGTTATTGAACCAGAGCATGGTGAATTGGTTAGCATGCTGTTGTTATTGAAGCAGAGCATGGTGAATTGGTTAGCATGCTGTTGTTATTGAACCAGAGCATGGTGAATTGGTTAGCATGCTGTAGTTATTGAAGCAGAGCATGGTGAATTGGTTAGCATGCTGTTGTTATTGAAGCAGAGCATGGTGAATTGGTTAGCATGCTGTTGTTATTGAACCAGAGCATGGTGAATTGGTTAGCATGCTGTAGTTATTGAAGCAGAGCATGGTGAATTGGTTAGCATGCTGTTGTTATTGAACCAGAGCATGGTGAATTGGTTAGCATGCTGTTGTTATTGAACCAGAGCATGGTGAATTGGTTAGCATGCTGTAGTTATTGAAGCAGAGCATGGTGAATTGGTTAGCATGCTGTTGTTATTGAAGCAGAGCATGGTGAATTGGTTAGCATGCTGTTGTTATTGAACCAGAGCATGGTGAATTGGTTAGCATGCTGTAGTTATTGAAGCAGAGCATGGTGAATTGGTTAGCATGCTGTTGTTATTGAACCAGAGCATGGTGAATTGGTTAGCATGCTGTAGTTATTGAACCAGAGCATGGTGAATTGGTTAGCATGCTGTTGTTGTTGAACCAGAGCATGGTGAATTGGTTAGCATGCTGTTGTTATTTAACCAGAGCATGGTGAATTGGTTAGCATGCTGTAGTTATTGAAGCAGAGCATGGTGAATTGGTTAGCATGCTGTTGTTATTGAACCAGAGCATGGTGAATTGGTTAGCATGCTGTTGTTATTGAAGCAGAGCATGGTGAATTGGTTAGCATGCTGTTGTTATTGAACCAGAGCATGGTGAATTGGTTAGCATGCTGTAGTTATTGAAGCAGAGCATGGTGAATTGGTTAGCATGCTGTTGTTATTGAAGCAGAGCATGGTGAATTGGTTAGCATGCTGTTGTTATTGAACCAGAGCATGGTGAATTGGTTAGCATGCTGTAGTTATTGAAGCAGAGCATGGTGAATTGGTTAGCATGCTGTTGTTATTGAAGCAGAGCATGGTGAATTGGTTAGCATGCTGTAGTTATTGAAGCAGAGCATGGTGAATTGGTTAGCATGCTGTTGTTATTGAACCAGAGCATGGTGAATTGGTTAGCATGCTGTTGTTATTGAACCAGAGCATGGTGAATTGGTTAGCATGCTGTAGTTATTGAAGCAGAGCATGGTGAATTGGTTAGCATGCTGTTGTTATTGAAGCAGAGCATGGTGAATTGGTTAGCATGCTGTTGTTATTGAACCAGAGCATGGTGAATTGGTTAGCATGCTGTAGTTATTGAAGCAGAGCATGGTGAATTGGTTAGCATGCTGTTGTTATTGAACCAGAGCATGGTGAATTGGTTAGCATGCTGTTGTTATTGAACCAGAGCATGGTGAATTGGTTAGCATGCTGTAGTTATTGAAGCAGAGCATGGTGAATTGGTTAGCATGCTGTTGTTATTGAAGCAGAGCATGGTGAATTGGTTAGCATGCTGTTGTTATTGAACCAGAGCATGGTGAATTGGTTAGCATTATGTTGTTATTGAACCAGAGCATGGTGAATTGGTTAGCATGCTGTTGTTATTGAACCAGAGCATGGTGAATTGGTTAGCATGCTGTAGTTATTGAAGCAGAGCATGGTGAATTGGTTAGCATGCTGTTGTTATTGAACCAGAGCATGGTGAATTGGTTAGCATGCTGTTGTTATTGAACCAGAGCATGGTGAATTGGTTAGCATGCTGTTGTTATTGAAGCAGAGCATGGTGAATTGGTTAGCATGCTGTTGTTATTGAACCAGAGCATGGTGAATTGGTTAGCATGCTGTTGTTATTGAACCAGAGCATGGTGAATTGGTTAGCATGCTGTTGTTATTGAACCAGAGCATGGTGAATTGGTTAGCATTATGTTGTTTTTGAACCAGAGCATGGTGAATTGGTTAGCATGCTGTTGTTATTTAACCAGAGCATGGTGAATTGGTTAGCATGCTGTTGTTATTGAACCAGAGCATGGTGAATTGGTTAGCATGCTGTTGTTATTGAACCAGAGCATGGTGAATTGGTTAGCATGCTGTTGTTATTGAACCAGAGCATGGTGAATTGGTTGTTTTCTCCATCAAGTACAATTTATAGTAGATGTGGAGTAAATGTTTCTCTCCATCTCTGTCTTTCTCTCTTACCATTTCTTTCACTCTTTCTCTTTTTCGGTCTACCTCTCTTTCTTCATCCACTCCTACCCTCTCTGTCACCCTCCCTCTCTCTGCCCCCGCTGTCTTTCTCCCTCTCTCTCACCCTTTTTTTGCTCACTCTTTCTCTCCATCTCCCTCTCTCAGGTTGTGTTCCTCTCTATATAAATGTCATGTTTAACCCAAGCATGTGTGTGTGTGTGCACTCAAATGTGTGCATGCGATGTGTGCGCGTTCGTTTGTGTGTATGTTGTGTGTGTTGGAGCATGAAAGTCACAATAACGCTGGTATTTATTTGCATTCTTCACTTCTAGAATAATGGTGAATGCATCCACCCCAAACTGAAAGGCACCACATTTATTGGAACAAAAGCCAAAATGTCACCCAAGCCTGTTTAACTTCTTAAAACCCAACATGTGCTGGCCTTTCTGGCTGACTACCAGGGCTCTCTCTCTCTCTCTCTCTCTCTCTCTCTCTCTCTCTCTCTCTCTCTCTCTCTCTCTCTCTCTCTCTCTCTCTCTCTCTCTCTCTCTCTCTCTCTCTCTCTCTCTCTCTCTCTCTCTCTCTCTCTCTCTCTCTCTCTCTCTCTCTCTCTCTCTCTCTCTCTCTCTCTCTCTGTCTCTCTCTGTCTCTCTGTCTCTCTGTCTCTGTCTCTGTCTCTGTCTGTGTGCCACTGCGGGCTGATGGCGGTTGCCGTATGCCCCGAGGGTGCCCATGGCAGTGCATCTGGCAGATTACGCTCTCCCTCACGTCAGACGAGACGGCTGCGGCGCCCGGCGCTCCTGACCGACTTCACGTGACCTGATTGAGCAGTCAGAGAAACAGCACGACTTCATATGCTCCAGTCTCCACGGTAACACCAGGGGGCAGGTTAGTGGTTACCTCCCCCTTCAGCCGCCAACTCCCTAACTGTCGAACCACCCCCACACCCAAATTACCCCCCATAATCCAGTCAGGCGGCAGCTGCATTACATACAGTATAGCTGTACAGTAGCATCACACTGGCTTTCTATGGGGATTGTAGAGCAACATCTTTTCAATATTTATATAAACCCAGAATATATGATTTATAAAGAAAATGGGTGTATTGGTATAGTATTTGGGATGTTTGAGTACACACCACCAGTTGGACCAAGTATTCTGAAAGAGTCTTCACTGTAGGGGGTGCTGATAGCTGTCCTGGTTCACACATGTACCAGTGTGTAGTGTGAAAGAGTGGAAAGACTGAGAAAGTCTTCACTGTGTAAATCAGATTGAGATGTAGTCCACAGTGTATAGACACATACTGTATATCCTAAATCTATATCATATCTATATCATATATCATCTATATCATACCATTTGACTGATCAGAGAGTAACCAAACTACAGGTCTTACATCAAACTGACCATAAGTCAGTGACGGAGTAGCTTCCTTTACATTGGAGAATGGAAGGAGGGTTTTCAGGGGGTCTGATACTCTCCTCGTTGGTCAGGGTTTGAATTGGCTTGGAGGTGCCCTAAAAATAGCAGTCTAGAACAACATCAATATCCATTCATGCTTGGAGATGCTCTCATTTATTTTGGGAGTGTCCATTATACTCTCATGATTTGACCCGACACAGGGCCCGGGCAACACAATGGATAGACAGCAGTAAAACAGGTTGGTATGCTGTATTAGAGTGTTTCAATTGTGTGAATTTCTATGCTGACCTCAGAGGGAATTTCCATGAAAATGAACTATATAAAGTTATCAAGTCAAGTGTTTCCATCATAACTAGGTTGATGATTCTCCTTCTTCATATAGGCTATAGCTTGTGGGCATAGACTGAGACAAGGGATATGGGTGGGATGTGGTGATGGTGGTGATGGGGGATTTGGATATGGGTGGGGGATGATGATGGGGGATTTGGGTATGGGTGGGGGATGGTGGGGGGTGGTGATGGGGGATTTGGGTACGGGTGGGGGATGGTGAGGGGTGGTGATGGGGGATTTGGGTATGGTTGGGGGATGGTGGTGGTAGTGATGGGTGGTTGTGGTTGTGGTTGGGAGTGGGGTCTGGGGTGAAGGTTGAAGGGGCGACTTCCTATCTTGTAAGTGAGGCGAGGGGAGTTCAGATACTCAATCCCAAATTGACCTTCAGCCACAACCCCTACATGCTTCATGTATATTTGAAAAGACTGGATAGGTATACTTATTGTCATTGTAAATAAGAATTTGTTCTTAACTGACTTGCCTAGTTAAATAAAGGTTAAATAAAACATTTATAAATAAAAATACTTATTCTGGTAATAACTCCATCTTGCCATATATTTACTATGGTAATACTGTAGCTTCATCTTGCCATATATTTACTATGGTAATACTGAAGCTTCATCTTGCCTTATATTTACTATGGTAATACTGAAGCTTCATCTTGCCATATATTTACTATGGTAATTCTGAAGCTTCATCTTGCCATATATTTACTATGGTAATACTGTAGCTTCATCTTGCCATATATTTACTATGGTAATACTGTAGCTTCATCTTGCCATATATTTACTATGGTAATACTGAAGCTTCATCTTGCCATATATTTACTATGGTAATACTGTAGCTCCATCTTGCCATATATTTACTATCGTAATACTGTAGCATTATCTTGCCGTATGAGGGGTATACTATAAAGCAAGAGCAATGACTTAGCCAGCTATACCAGGCGGTGTCAGAGGAAGGCCCTAAACATTGTCAAAGACTCCAGCTACCCTAGTCATAGACTGTTCTCTCTGCTACCGCATGGCAAGCGGTACCAGAGCGCCAAGTCTAGGCCCAAGAGGCTTCTAAAAAGCTTCTACCCCAAAGCCATTAGACTCCTGAACATCTAATCAAATGGCTACCCTGACTATATGCATTGCCCACCCTTTTACACTGCTGCTACTCGGTTATTATGTATGCATAGTCACTTTAATAACTCTACCTACATGTACATATTACTTCAATTACCTTGACTAACCGGTGCCCCCACACATTGACTCTGTACCGGTACCCCCTGTATATAGCCTCGCTATTGTTATTTTACTGCTGCTCTTTAATTCTTTGTAACTTTTATTTCTTATTCGTATTTTTTTGTAGGTATTTTTATTTTTACATTTTTTAAACTGCATTGTTGGTTAGGGGCTTGTAAGTAAGCATTTCACTGTAAGGTCTACACCTGTTGTATTCGGCGCATGTGACAAATAAAATTTGATTTGATTTGATTAATACTCCTTAAACCACAGGCTAGACTACCCGACTGAGGTAGGAGTTGAGGAGGGTGGAGGAGAGGGGGGTCTGGTTTGGGCCTGGCAGGGGGATAGGGTGACAGATACTTCCTTCCTTATGGGCGGTGAAAGGGGATTGGGGGCGCGGGTCAGTCCATGGGTAGCAAGAAGGAAGGGAGTCCAAGGGGTGGCAGAGGGGGAGAGTGGCTTAACAGAGGCCACAGGAAGCTCTGTGCGGCAGGACTTCCTCTTTATGCGTTGTTGCTATCCGACTCCAATCTCTTTCCACTTCTTTTCCAGCCACGGCCATCAGATCTGCCTGAAGTTTGGATCTCATCTGTGAAATTCAAGGGCCCAAATGAGTCCCATGGTCTCTGTTGTTACTCTGTCTGGGTCTGGGGGTATACAAAGACAGTACCGTGTCCAGGAACCAGAAACGTGTCAGTAAGTAAACCAGGTTCCTCTCATTGGTTATGTAACTACTGTACGAGTAGGTGTCAACGACTGCCTCCAAACACCTCTGGAATTTCCTCTTAATATTTATCTTCTCGTGATGCAGAATGCAGCTGTCTACCAGTTCTACCTGCTGTATGTGTTCATTAACACAAAGTACTGACAGATAGATATTTATACAGATGATCAGCCTGATTTAATGAGTTTTATTTGGACAATCTATCTATCTATCTATCTATCTATATTGTTGTTGGTTCTCTATGCATGCTGTGTGTCAAAAATCAGCCAATCTTTGCCATCTAAACCATATCAGTCCTAATCAGGAAAATAGCTCAAGGGGAATCAGCTCCGTGGCAGAGTATTTGACTAACGGGAAAAGGGTATTACTATCATATGAAACAATAGTGTGATAGGTATACAAACACATTTAGATTAACTATGATCCCTCTAAAACCAATATATCTCTACCTGTTGTGGGGGTATGTTGGAACAAAAGCCAAAAAGCTGCAACATTGAATGCATTATGTTGGTGCAGTTTTTCATTAGTAGACTTCTGAGTGAGCCAAACATTTACAGTGTTTGTCACAGTCAAATGATGTGTACTACTAATAAATCAACTGTGTCATTATTGATAGCCATATTAACTTTTACAATATTGCATCATTCAACACTTCAGCTATGGGGTCAATTTAGGGACTATAGAAACAGAAACACACAAACGCACGATGAAACGTGATTATAAAAAACCCTCAAATGTAATACTAATACACACACTGATAAGATTGAAATGCTCTTTTGTGCTTATGGCCCATTTTAATCCCAACATGTTGGCAGGAGTAGAGATAACATCACCAATCTCTCTCTCTCTCTCTCTCCCTCACACACACACACACACACACACACACACACACACACACACACACACACACACACACACACACAGACATAGACACCGACACAAACAACTTTAATTCAGTTGCGAGGTCAGGTTACATGCAAAGTACCTGTCACCTGTTCTCATCCTTGTTCATACTTTGCACACTTTGCATGAACAAGTGTACATGCAAAAAGCCGGTATCATTTGCTTAACCATCAAGTGGACCCATATACTGTAACCAGCCTTGGTGCCAACGCACGGGCATGTTCAGCAGGAAACCGTTGTGGAGCATTTAAGATAGAAATGTCATGAATAGAGATTGCTTATTCTAATCTACATGGTTGCTCTACATAATATTTGTATTTCCACAATGCTGTGGCCTGCTCTGCTGAACGCAGCCAGCAGTACATTCCTTCTACTGCCTCAAATAACATCAGTAATCTCATACTCATATCATTATTACCAATTCTCAACCTCCAACCCAGAAGGATCATGTGCAATCACAGTTTTATACTAATGCATTTGAGATTACATGAACTGGATTCATGTTTGATTACATTTAGAATGGCTAATCCATTTTCCATGCATGGTGAACTTGGAATAGTAATGTAGGACTGTAATCCTTTACAAAAGCACATGTGAGTGAGTGAGTGAGTGAGTGAGTGAGTGAGTGAGTGAGTGAGTGAGTGAGTGAGTGAGTGAGTGCCACTCTTGTTGATGATGTAGTAGTGTCCCTACAAGAAACTGACATATTTGAGGTGTTTTGTTAAGTAAACCAACAACAATGTCAGATTCTGATGTGAGGAAATACAGTTCAGAGCTATACATGATTCTGACCACTTAAAGACAGAGGCATCCTATTATAAGCTTTTCCCCCTTCCCTTCACAAAGGGTCTGAATACTTACGTAAATAAAGCATTTCGTTTTTTTATTTTTAATACATTTGCAAAAATGTATAAAAACCTGCTTTCGCATTGTCATTATGGGGTATTGTGTGTAGATTGATGTGGACATTTATTTAAAAAATCAATTTTAGAATAAGGCTGTAACGTAACAAAATGTGGAAAAAGTCAAGGGGTCTGTATACTTTCCGAATGCACCGCACCTACAGTCTACACCTACAGCAAGTTTACAGTACACATAAAAATACATCATTATCACATCCAAACAAAGTTCATTATCACCCTGTATTAAACACATGGAAAGCAGCATATGGACACACTCAGATACGCATGCACGGACGCACATGCCCCAATGCACAGAGACTATGCACCTGTGTGACCATGTATGAACAAACACACACACACCCCTCTGTAGCAGAATTATCACTCAGACACACACATCATCATCAGGCCAAATCACACAGAGAAGTAGCCTAAAGCTCACATCCTTGTTGCTATAGAACACATAGGACTTTCCTGGTTGCTATAGGACTTGCTTAGTTAAATAAAATAAATAAAAATAGAAGCCAGAGGCTAAATAGACGATCTTCATGTTGAATCCTCCATGTTTTTGAGTGTAGCCTGTATACAAATGGTGGTTGACTGTATTTGAGGGGAAAGATTAATCTACTTCTTTATTTTTAAAATGTTTAATATAACCTTTATTTAACTAGGCAAGGCAGTTAAGAACAAATTCTTATTTACAGTAACAGCCTACCGAAGGGCAAAAGGCCTCCTGCGGGGAAAGGGGGATTAAAAATACAAATATAGGATAAAACACACATCACGGCAAGAGAGACACCACAACACTACATAAAGAGAGACCTAGGACAACAACATAGCATGACAGCAACACATGACAACACCGCATGCTAGCAATACAACATGACAACAACATGGTAGAAACACAACATGGTAGCAGCACAAAACATGGTACAAATATTATTGGGCACAGACAACAGCACAAAGTCAAGAAGGTAGAGACAATAATACATCACGCAAAGCAGCCACAACTGTCAGTAAGAGTGACCATGATTGAGTCTTTGAATGAAGAGATGGAGATAAAACTGTCCAGTTTGAGTGTTTGTTGCAGCTCGTTCCAGTCGCTAGCTGCAGCGAACTGAGAAGAGGAGAGACCCAGGGATGTGTTTGCTTTGGGACCTTTAACAGAATGTGACTGGCAGAACGGGTGTTGTATGTGGAGAATGAGGGCTGCAGTAGGTATCTCAGATAGGGGGGAGTGAGGCCTAAGAGGGTTTTATAAATAAGCATAGACCAGTGGATCTTGCGACAGGTATACAGAGATGACCAGTTTACAGAGTACACACACACACAGTGTGTGTGCAGTGATGTGTCCTATAAGGAGCATTGGCGGCAAATCTGATGACCGAATGGTAAAGAACATCTAGCTGCTCGAGAGCACCCTTACCCCAATGTATAAATGACATCTCTGTAATCTATCATGGGTAGGATGGTCATCTGAATCAGGGTTAGTTTGGCAGCTGGGGTGAAAGAGGAGCAATTACGATAGAGGAAACCAAGTCTAGATTTAACTTTAGCCTGCAGCTTTGATATGTGCTGAGAGAAGGACAGTGCACCGTCTAGCCATACTCCCAAGTACTTGTATGAGGTGACTACCTCAAATTCTAAACCCTCAGAGGTAGTAATAACACCTGTGGGAGAGGGGCATTCTTCTTACCAAACCACATGACCTTTGTTTTGGAGGTGTTCAGAACAAGTTTAAGGGCAGAGAAAGCTTGTTGGACACTCCGGGGAGGGGCCAGCTGAGTATAAGACTGTATCATCTGCATATAAATGAATGAGAGAGCTTCCTACTGCCTGAGCTATGTTGCTGATGTAAATTGAGAAGAGCGTGGGACCTAGGATCGAGCTTTGGGGTACTCCCTTGGTGACAGGCAGCGGCTGAGACAGCAGATGTTCTAACTTAATACACTGCACTCTTTGAGAGAGGTAGTTAACAAACCAGGCCAAAGACCCCTCAGAGACACCAATACTCCTTATCCGGCCCACAAGAATGGAATGGTCTACTGTATCAAAAGCTTTGGCCAAGTCAATAAAAAATAGCAGCACAACATTGCTTAGAATCAAGGGCAATGGTGACATCATTTAGGACCTTTAAGGTTGCAGTGACACATCCATAACCCGAGGGGAAACCAGATTGCATACCAGAGAGAATACTATAGACATCAAGAAAGCCAGTCAGTTGATTGATAAACAGGGCAAAATAGAAATTGGCCAATAACAGTTAGGATCAGCTTGATCCACTCACTCTCTCTCTCTCATTCTGTTTCTGTCAGTCCTTTATGTTAACCCTATTATTAAAATATTTTCATGTGGCAAATCCCAGAGAAATGAATCCATGTTATTTTCCAAAGAGGAGGTGGAGGGTTCGGGGTTGCCACATGGAGAATTATAATGCAGTTGCCTTAGTAACCTTATGGTTTTTACATGTGCCTGCCATTGAAATACTCGGCTGGAAGTTTTCGTCTGGGTACAGTTTGCACTGTGCGAGGTATCAGCATTTTGCAGATCTACAAATCCAGAGTGCAAGCCATAGCAAAGGAAAGTGCCAAGTTAGCCGACAAAACTCAACTCCACGATTTACGATGGAGTTGGCGGACTGTGTGGGCGGACTGGAGCGCCAACATTTTTATAAAAAACTACTGATTTCAGCACACAACAATGTCGTGTGTATTTGCGGTCTATTCTTTGCGTGCTGAAATCAGCAGGTTATTTTTTACAAACAAAATCACTTGATGTGATGTCGGAGGTCCAGTCCGCCAACATTAGTCATCACTCGTAAATCTTGGAGTTGAGTTTAATCGGCAAGTGCAAAGTAGGGCTGTTGGTGGGTTTACAGCATAATGTTTGTTTCACTGCACATTGACACTTTTACGTTACAAGTACATCTAGTTAAAGAGTTTTGGGGAGATTGTATCTGAGATGAGAAAAGAGAAGAATCAGAGAGCTGTTCGCTGCTAAAATGATGGTAGGACTTAGTCACCAGTGATAGACATTACTATTGACCAAAAAGCAAATTACTTATTTCGTCTCACTTCTATATTTTCCATTTATACTTGGTCTAGGGGGCATGAGTGATGTACTTTCAGCAAGAGTTGGGAAGGTGCTAAACTAGCAGTGAGGAGTTGCTGCCACCGTGTGGACAAGCATAGAACATCAGCTGAGTCACTTGTAGCAAAGTCGAGATAAAGTATACACTACCAAACAATTCTCCTATAAAGGATGTACTACCCAACAATTCTCACAAATTCTTAGCTCTTGGTTAGCTATAGGACAACCGCCATTATGAATATTCAAACCATATTCTGTTATGCATATTTAATACAGTATTATTGTTCCATTAGGGAAGGATCCACATTTATATAATGGGTACCTGCAAGAAAATGGAGGAGGGTCATGCTTTTCCAATTTCAGTCAAGGGGAGGGTTAAGTTTTTTAAATCTAGTCCAGGGTCGTGTAATTTTTAAATGATGAAATTTCAATATTTCTCAGTGTTTTAGAATTAGTTGCTTATTAGGCGATGTGTGTCCGGTGCCGCCCTTCATCTCTGATTCTCCACTGGGCGTGCAATTTCAAGTGTGCCTATAGGCTATTTAGTGTGGTCTCAATCAAATGATCCACAGCCTATAGGCTATTTAGTGTGGTCTCAATCAAATGATCCACAGCCTATAGGCTATTTAGTGTGGTCTCAATCAAATGATCCATAGCTTATAGGCTATTTAGTGTGGTCTCAATCAAATGATCCACAGCCTATAGGCTATTTAGTGTGGTCTCAATCAAATGATCCACAGCCTATAGGCTATTTAGTGTGGTCTCAATCAAATGATCCATAGCTTATAGGCTATTTCGTGTGGTCTCAATCAAATGATCCATAGCCTATAGGCTATTTAGTGTGGTCTCAATCAAATGATCCATAGCTTATAGGCTATTTCGTGTGGTCTCAATCAAATGATCCATAGCTTATAGGCTATTTCGTGTGGTCTCAATCAAATGATCCATAGCCTATAGGCTACGAAGTGCATGCTTGGAGAAGCACAGAGCAAAGTTATATTTCTAAGATAGCTGCTGGGATGGTGTAAATAAAACTAGGCTGCATTACACACTGCAATGGATATTCCAACCCTGAGCACAGGTATGCTCTGCTCTTGCTGATCAAACACGTTTTTGTGTGCTGCCTAGCCAATGGCTGTGCTGTTTAGGCCTATGGTGGCAGGTCAGGAGGAGCGTCAAAGGCTTCTTCCGAAAATATTTTTTGATTAGGCCTAGTCCAAAAAACTCACTATCTTGCGTGCGGACTAGCCTATAGTTTATTTTCTGTTCAGTTCGAGAAGGAGAGCGTGAAGATGAGAAGGAGGACCGGAGGTCAACTTTGATACCTTGCTACTACTATAATTGATTTGATTTAAAACAATATGTTTCTTGTCCATGGTGTAGGCCTATTTATCAGAGTTATTGACCTCACAATAAGACAGATTCGAGTAACTTACATTGTGGTGCTGAAACTTGAAGCTGCAGCTGCAGCACAAGCAATCTAAAATGGACAGCTCATGGTGCTGAAAGTAGGCAAATTTGAGTAGGCATAATTCATTTCAACATCTTCATTTTAATTAGACTTCATTTTACTAACAACAATAGGGCTTTGTGTTGGAGCCTATTTCTACCTATTTAAGAAATAAGAGGTAGGCTTCCTGTTTGACAGACAAAATGAGTCTATAGGCTGCTATATCCATAAGCTATAAAGTTAAAACCGAGACTCGAAATGAAGGGGTATGAGAGGGTTTACCATAGGCCTACTTTTTATGAAAGAAAATGGCAAAAAGCACAGACCTACCGCTTGTTTGCTTAAGATTTAGAAGAAAATAAAATGGATCCGATTATATAAAGTGATCTATAACAGCGATTTGGTCCGCCATGCTTTATGCTAGAAACAAGCTGTAAAATACCAAGGAAAGAATCCGATGCATATGGAGATATTATTGTTTCATTTCTTTGACATTCAGATGCTGAGCTACAATCTTCTATAGCCGAGGAGACTATTTTTTAAACTTTAATTCTGTCACTATCAATTGATTACGCTATTCTATTTATGTACAATAGAAGATGTTTAAACCCAGACAGATTTTAGGGAAACCCTAGCCAGCAGCTTACATTTTTCTGCGTCGGTAGCAGGTCTACTCTGTCTGGGGTGATAAGGTAGACCTAACTTTTGAAAGTACTATGCTCAGATTCCTAATGGCGTCTCAGATTTTATTATTTGCAAATAGGGACAGTTCAGTTGCAAACAAGACACTGATTTGGCATTGGAGAAATATGTTAAGATGAACACATAGGACTATCTCTCTATCCATTCTTAGCCTGTAATTTCGGGAATTTAAGTGGTATTAAAACGATTCTGCTAATATGTACATTTTTTACAAAAAGCAATTTTTTCTTGGCCCTGCAAATACGATGAAAGATTCATGCAATGCCTTCACAATAAAGGAGATCTTTCCACCCCTACTCTTGCTATCAAAATTCCTGAGTTGCCATATAATGCTTACAGGATGAAGAACAGTTTCTAAAACTGCATATCTAAGGTTCTGGTCTGTTCAGGAAGTGAGGGTAAACGGTAGGCATGTTCTCTGCTATTCACTTTGTTTAAATTATCATTTGGGTATAGAGGGTCACTTGTTTTTTTTCTAGCATTCAGGGAGGGTTTAGGTCAAATATGTTTTGCTGAAGGAAGGGTGAACTATTTTCATTTCAGAGGTCTGATTTTCTCCATGTAACCCTTATTATAAATAACGTTCACTCCCTTACAATATGTTTCTAAGACAATCTTTAACAGATCAGCACCAGCAATGTCCTGCTTCATCCATAAGGGGATATGTTGAATTGACTGTAATGAAATTGTCTGAAATCCACATTTAATTTAATTAATTGATCCACATTGTAAATTATCTGTGGGCTATGTAATCCATCTTGGGAGGATGAATGAATGACCTCAATAGTCACTCTGTTCTCCTTTGAAATGGTATCTCTGCTATGCCCTCTGGCCACTCTCTAATAATAGATTGGATGAGATATACGGGTTAAATAACAGATTTAACACAAAAATCCTTACTATAGATCTTACCCACTTAAGTAAACATTACCATGAGGGTGTAGATCTTACCCACTTAAGTAAACATTACCATGAGGGTGTAGATCTTACCCACTTAAGTAAACATTACCATGAGGGTGTAGATCTTACCCACTTAAGTAAACATTACCATGAGGGTGTAGATCTTACCCACTTAAGTAAACATTACCATGAGGGTGTAGATCTTACCCACTTAAGTAAACATTACCATGAGGGTGTAGATCTTACCCACTTAAGTAAACATTACCATGAGGGTGTAGATCTTACCCACTTAAGTACATTTACATTTAAGTCATTTAGCAGACGCTCTTATCCAGAGCGACTTACAAATTGGTAAACATTACCATGAGGGTGTAGAAGGGTAGAGGGCAGAGGTTAGTGTTTTGTGTATGAATCCAAGATGATGAAGATTATAACCTAAAAGTAATTTCATAGAATATAAAATGACAGAAATAGTTGATTGTTTAATAATTTATTGTTTCCAAGGAGGTACAACCATATTAAATTCCTTACCCTTTTAATACAGTGACTCAAATGACAAAACCCACAAACACTTTACTGAGAGATAAGGACGAGTGCATACCAAAGACGAAATCATAAACCATTTATTTCAAATCTAAAATGCCACCTCGTTAGCTCCACTGACCAATACAGAGAAGTGGGTGACAAGTGTGTGTGTGTGTCATGCAGTCATTCCTTTCCTGGATCCTTCCTCTTTGCCTGACACCTACACTGCAACATTCCATTCCAAATCAGTGAGAAGAAGTGACACTAAGGATAGATGTACATTACACAACAAGCACCTTGCCATTTCTCTAACTGAAAGGTGACCGTACCCACACTGAAAGGTGACCGTACCCACACTGAAAGGTGACCGTACCCACAATGAAAGGTAACCGTACCACACTGAAAGGTGACTGTACCCACACTGAAAGGTGACAATTTCTACACCGAAAGGTTGTAACAGTAGCCCTGCTGAGCTACACTGAAAGGTTGTAACAGCAGCCCTGCTGAGCTACACTGAAAGGTTGTAACAGCAGCCCTGCTGAGCTACACTGAAAGGTTGTAACAGCAGCCCTGCTGAGCTACACTGAAAGGTTGTAACAGCAGCCCTGCTGAGCTACACTGAAAGGTTGTAACAGTAGCCCTGCTGACCTACACTGAAATTTCTCCTCTTCCACTTTCCAACTCACTGCACCATCCTTCCATTTGCAAACAAACTTTACCAAAACCGCTCAAAAGAAATGCCCAAACCACTGAGAATAGAAAACATGCACTGGTTTATGTCATGCGGTGGAGATGCAAGCTAGTGGATACTTATGTTTCATTATGAGGGGAACTATATGACAAGTTTCCAGTTTTTCCTTCGGAGACGACAACAGATGAGCACTGATGAACACATCAAACAGAACTCTAAGAGGAAGAAGAAATAAGAAAGGTTCCAAAAACTTTCATTCCATTGTTGTCATTGTAATTTTTGTTTCTCAGTCCTCCTTGTGGTCTGCGACAAAAAGGCAGTGTTGAATTCCACTGGTCATCCTTTCCTATGTCTCCTCTGACCAGATGGGTAGCTCAAGAATCTCTGGTGGCGAGTGGCTGAGAGAGATATATCCCAGTACAACCTCACAGATCTCTGCACACCCCGGCGGCCATTGTTAATGACATCATCATGGTGTCCTTCCCAAGCAAAGATACTGGGTTCCTATGACAAGGGGTGGCTGAGACAACGGTCGTGTAACATTGCGCATTGTCATACTGGCCCCTGATACTAGTGCCCTCTTCCACATTGTTGATTGTGTGAGGTCTGCAGGGTCTCTTTGGGAAGTTGTGACTGAGGATGCCCACTAATGAGCAGAGTCAGGGGTGTTGGGTCCTCAATTGTGGCAGTTGTAACTCACTCAGTGAATCTCAATATGGACCTGCAAATAGGAAAAGACAAAGGCAGTTAGCTAAAAATTGGAAATCTGACATATGGTGAATGTATGAAAACAAGAAATGACACTGAATAAAGCATGACGTGTCAAAGTGGGCAGTGGCTTTCTAAATCTGCCTCCTTTATGGTCGTGATATTGTACTTCAAACTTGCATTGCCAAACCTTATGCTGTGGCTTCTTAGACTAGCTAGCAAACTAGCAAATTACCTTTATTTTTTATTTAGCTGTCGCGTTAACAAACGTTAGCTAGCAAGCGAGCTAGCTGCTAAAATAGCTCAGTCAATCTGTGAAGATAAGATAATATGTTCGCTCTAGCTAATTGTATGCACCGTTTAGTTGCAAGGTTAGCCAGGAATATGTTTACCTGTAATCGCACATTGAACATCATCGAAGCGATGAGGTAGAGGTATGGGAATCTGATTCGCAGTCGCCAAGCGAGATCAAAAAATATCAACAAAGTCCTCGTCAATCCTTTTGAAAACACCCCGTAAGTCCGACCAGCGGACCCCGAAAAACGGAACACTAAATAAGACAGACCCGCCATAAGACAATGTCTGCAACGGCGATTATCCACCGGAATCTTATTTACAAGTTAAGAAGATACAACAGTACATACTGCCATCGTTGTCTGGAGTTTTTAACATTCATATTTTCGTCTTTTGACGAGGTACCCCACCCTTCCTTTCCCGTTTTGGTCAAACGGAACATTAACAGTGTGACTCACGGAAGTTGCAATGCAATGATATCCGGCAACGTCATCATTGTGTAACTGTCTATGGTGTCCGGAAATACTCTGTTATTTTTTTTTAGAATATAATCATTTGGATAAATTAGTCTCTCTTATACTGTTCTGGTTACTAAGTATACCAGATACCTCTGCATACCATACAGTATATCAATATATTATCTTCTGATAACTCCACACTACCTGAACACTGAAAAAGTTGTTCACACATCTCAAATGTGTATTTTGGTACACGTTTTCAAACGGCTAACTTCTAAATAATTGGATGTATGTTGTGTAAAAGATACAAGTTCATATCCCTTTTCTTAATTTGATGCTTATTTCGTTTTATCACAATGTACTGTCTTTTGTTTTAGGATTAAACTACTGGACATCAGTGATTTCAATCCGTGCGTGGGCGTCTAAGGCAACCGGAAGTGACCCGGTGAACGGATAGTTCCGCACGGTTTTGCGACGTAAAACGCGGCTCTGTTTTTTTCCTCAATGGGTGGTAGCAGCTGTTTGCTCCATAATTTCCAGTTGAGAAAGTATGGGAATGTAGCAAGATCACTTCAAAAAAAGATATCTTATCGGACACTTTCGAAAAGACACACATTAACCTTGCCAATCAGTCTTATTTTGACCAAATAATTCCAGACATTTCAAGTTTGAACAAGTTCAGACAAAAGAGTGGGTAACTAAGCTAGCACCTAAGCTAGTAAACGGACTTAGCGACGCATCTGGACCAGTCTGGTAGTAGTACGGCCCGAAACAATGCAGGCCATAAAGTGTGTCGTGGTTGGGGACGGGTAAGTTTATTAACGTTTACTAACTATAAATACACGATGTACCATTATAGCTAAGTAACTATCTATATTTGGTGTGAAAGTCAATAAATAAATAATATATCTAGCAAATGTGTTAACTTGCTAGCTAATGTTAGTTAGTTAGGTGAAAAGTTAGCTAAAGGCTAGGTAACTACCAAACTAACAAGTTCAACAATGACAATCCAACATTACGTAAGCAAATACATGCTTATTCTCACAATTGTTATTTGTGCAAATCAGCTGGTTTAGTCCCCATCAATGGGACTAAATTAAGTGGGTGTGTTAACGTTATGAATTAAATCACTGCTCTACCATAGCTGTGTACATTGATGCTGAAACATGTCTATATTCTAGCCAAGTATCTCAACTCCGCTACCAATTATTATTTAGTTTTTTACAATTCGATACTTGGAGTAAAATACGGATATAACGTTGCCCAAAAATTACTATCGATTTTCCCCCATCACTAGTAACTATACTTCGATACTTAAAAATGTAAATTATTAAACACTTACCGTGTACCTGTGTTTGTCCTTTGTTATTGCAGGCCATTTGTTTGCTGAAATCATATTTTTTTAATAAAATACAACCACCGACTGTTTCCGAGTTGCTGTATGATGGCAACTCCGCGCAATGCGCTTGTGCCAATTTAATCAACATGGAAACAGTCAGCGATTGTATTTGATGAATATTTTAATAAAAAGTAGGGCTTAAAGTAAACCAATAAAGGTACGCAACAGAGGACAAACATAGATACATGTAAACGTTTACAAATGTATATTTTGAAGTATTGAAGTCGGAGGTTCCTTGCAAAAACTCCAGTCTGCACTCTGCTTCATGGAGGAGTTGAGGTACTTGGCAAGCTGTATTTGAAGCTTTTGTATTTTTTGGGGCTCAAGTAAACCTTGTCTCCAGTTTATTTATGTCATTGTTTACTTGGTCATTTCATTGAATCTAAATTGTGAAAACAGTTAACCGGTATTCATCATCTTTGCCAGCAAGCTAATGTTTCCGTAGAAACATTTTCCAGGTGTGAAGTAAAGAGAGGGAAAGGGGATACCTAGTCACTTACCCACTGAATGCATTCAACTATCCCAGACCATTACAGGTGGACTGACTCACTCGATATATGAATATTAATGTCTGGATCATAGGGAGTATTTCATCTAGACTGTATAACTCCTTGATGTTTGCAGTTCCCAACCAAGTTAAATGGCCTCAGGTCAAACCTGATGTGTGAGCGTGGTAATAAGACGTGGTGACTCACTGCACTTCACCGACCTCTGTTTGCTAACCAGGTAGATACAAAGCCTTAACTAGTGGTTGGTAGGTAGGTATTACCCAACAATTAGGTAACAAACTTGGTAACATATTTTAGTTACCCTAGTGGTGCTTGGTCAAACCTGTTCCTCACCTGGCTGTTAGTTAGCCACTCAAATAACTGCACTTTTGGATGACCGTATCAGAAAAACTCTGATCTGTTTGGGCACTCCACTCATAATGTGTAGGGGGGAGGGGAGGGTGCACACAACAGAGTATGCAGCCTCTGGGCTGGGTGTGGTGGATATTGTAGGCAGCAGGAGAAATTAAAGTCCACACGTCATAGATGGAACCACGGCTGAACTGTTCTATTCTTTGATTTAAGGAGGTAATATAACTGTCCACTCCCATTTGTCGGCTAGCCTTTTATCTTTTGAAATAGTGACTAGGCCACATTTCAAAGAGTTACGGACTTGAGTTGGTTTTACTGAACCTCAGATCATTGAAAAAAAGCAGGTGATCCTCTGAAATGTGTGATCATCAATGTATTAATGTGTAGAGGATGGCATCAGACATCTTGGCTGAGGCTAGGCCTACTCTCAACCTTACTCATTTGAACCAAGTCTCTGAGTTCCTGGCTGCAGGGCATACAATCGTTCAAGGTAGATTTTGAAGTGTGTGTTGTCCATCCACCCAGATTCAAGTTTGGTAGGGACCTCAATGCCCTCTATAATAGACCATAGCCATGTCTTTAGCATGGTTCTTTCAGAGGATCGACATCGTGCTATAAAATTGGCATATGGCATGCACGCCTATGATTTGTTCCATAACATTGACATGTGCCTTTATTTTCTCCTCTTCCAGAGCTGTGGGTAAGACATGTCTGCTGATCAGCTACACGACCAACGCCTTCCCTGGAGAGTACATCCCCACAGTGTGAGTACCTCTACAGCCCCCGGCTGGGAGGCCTGGCCTGGGAACCCCCTGGAGCCAGACACCCCTAGCACCACACCCCTCTAATTCTCCCCTTGTCTCAGTCTCCACAACCATTATTCAGGCTAGGCAGGGAGGGCATCTCTACACAGCTGTCTTTTGCCCCCCACCTAAACCTGCAAATAGGATTTCAATTGGATTTGGTGGGAAAATGTTTGTTGGCAGCTTGGGATGCTAATCATGCTAACCTGTGGGCCTTAGCATCACACCAGTAGCGTTTGCCAGCCAAGAGTACTTAGCATCTCTGAACAAGGTGCCAGGTGTAATTTGCTAAACAATTCTACATGTAGAATCACATGAAAATGTTGGCAGTCAGACGTCCTCTGGCGGGGTGGTCCCTAAAACATACTGCGCCGAACAAATGGCAGATGACCAGCAGATCAACATTCGGTGGGGTGTGTGCGCTCCCTTAGGGGAAGAAATACCTGGGGGAAACACGGCGACGTAAATTACCAGAAGGGTTTTTAGGTCTTATCAGACCTGGCACTAACTTATGTTGATCTGTATCAGTGACATAAACTGGTTTAGATAAGTGACCAGATGTTTTATTATTGATGGTCACTGGTCAGATTTACCAAGAGGTTTTCACCAGTTTGAACCAGTTCTTCATAAGAGGGACTACTGTAAAACATTCAAATGATAATGTTAAAGGGGAAATCTGCAGCTGCTACTTTCCATTTTTGGATTTATAAATGAATGAGAGAGACCCATTGATTCTTAAAGAATATAACTGATTAATGCACTATGAGCTTAGTTTAACTGTCATACCCCAGCAGAACCCAAAATGTATGCTTGTTTAACTCCAATGTTTGTAATTATTGTAAATGTATTCAACTCTTACCCCATGAGGTTTGGTGCCTGCTGGTTTTCTGTTCTACCTGATAATTAATTGCCCCCACTTGGTGTCACAGGTCTAAATTGGTCTGTAATTTTGATATCTTGGATGGTCAGTCCTTGCATCTATAGGTCAGTCTATGAATTTCAGTGGTTACATTTCTCCAGGGCCATCCTTCAACTTTCTACCAAAAGAGGTGGGGAGACGCTTTATTGTTTCACCTGTTGATTGTCCCTTTAAATAAGGATTACGAGCTTATGTAAAAATATCTAGAGACGTTCTATTCCCTTATAGCACTTTAGGTTTTCACATCAAGGTAAATAGGATACACTTCTCTCTCCTTTGTTGTCTGCAGTTGATTATTAGCCTATACCCAAACTCATAGTGGTTGACTGATCCCTACAGGTTTGACAACTACTCAGCCAATGTGATGGTGGATGGAAAACCAGTCAACCTGGGCCTGTGGGATACAGCAGGACAGGAAGACTACGACAGACTCCGCCCCCTCTCCTACCCACAGACGGTAAGATTGACAGACCAGACATGCGTTGCCATGGGAACAGCTGAAACTTACTATTGTTTTGTTTGAAATGAAGCCTTTGTGTACTTACAGGACATTCTGTCAAAAATAGCCTAGTCCTCGTCTCTGTGGGTAGTAATAATAAGGATGTTTTAGATCTAAGGAAACACATACCTTTGTATGTAAGGAACACTGTGATTACGGAAGTGATTATCACAGGTACTGACTGAGATTATTCCTCCTTTCTCTCTCTCTCCAGGATGTGTTCCTTATCTGTTTCTCCCTCGTGAGTCCTGCCTCGTTTGAAAACGTCCGTGCCAAGGTGGGTGCCCTGTTTGAAGCAGCTCATCATAGCTCTTAAGAATTCAATACAAGGAGCTTGTCTACAACACAGGACATGATGTTCAGTTCAAACACATTTATATTGTTTAGCTCTATTTTTCAGAGCTGCATTTTGGAAAAGACAGTCCATTTTGATTCTTCATAAGATTAAACTGATTTTTACTGGTTATATTGATCAATCTTTTGAAAAGTCATGGAAACTGTAATGACAAATTGAATGGGAACCCTATGAAAGTCATATGCCCGATGTGGTCTCTCTTCATAGTGGTACCCAGAGGTCAGGCACCACTGCCCCAACACGCCCATCATCCTAGTGGGCACCAAGTTGGATCTGAGGGACGATAAGGACACCATCGAGAAGCTCAGGGAGAAGAAGCTCACCCCTATCACCTACCCCCAGGGCCTGGCCATGGCCAAAGAGATCGGTACGTGTTCAGTGTCTATCAGTGACAATGAATGCAGGTTGAGGGAGTGTGTTTACTGTTAGGGACAGTTCATGCTTTGAATGCAGATAACCTTCTCAACCAGGAGAAAGTGGTTGTACTCATGCATTACTTAGGATGTAGTCATGCTCTCTGAGTAAGACTTTAGAAAGTGATGTCTCAAAGAGAGTGGGTGAAGAGTAACTGGCTTCTCTCCTGCTAGGACAGCACATGCACACCCTTCAGAGCCATGCATTAGTAGTAACAGTCTCCTCATACTCTCTCCTGTCGCTCAGGTGCGGTGAAGTACCTGGAGTGCTCGGCCCTGACCCAGCGCGGCCTGAAGACTGTGTTTGACGAGGCCATCCGAGCGGTCCTCTGCCCCCCGCCCGTCAAGAAGAGGAGAAGGAAGTGCTCCCTGCTCTAGAACCCCGCAGACAGGAAGTGTCAGGAAGTGTGCACTCACTGTGCTGGGTGGGGAGACGCAGACACAAAAGCATTTTACTTCCGAATCTTTCCTTCCTTTATATATTAGTCGCTACTAGTACAGCACTGGGACAAACTGTTCCTTTGTTAAAAGAAACTGAACATACAGATAGGTTTAGGAATGGGTTTTGATGACAATCTGAACCCAGTCCTTTTCTTTGCATAGACACACATCACTGAAGTGTAAGAGATTCCAGAGGCCTTCTACAAATGGATTTAAACTTCTGTGAAAAGGATGCTGAAATGTTTTCTATTTGTTGCTCTTACACTCATAGTCCATATTGTTTGTTTACAGTCTTTAGAGGTTGTTTTGGGTGGAGCATGAATTTGCCAAACTGCGTACTGCAGATATTAGAGCTGTACAGCAGACAGACACTAAACTTGTTGATAATTTTTTAGGTTTACCTCCTAACAGTACAGCTAATAATTTGGCATGATGCACTGCAGTTAATGGTTACAT
Source organism: Salmo trutta (assembly GCF_901001165.1). Classification (NCBI taxonomy): domain Eukaryota; kingdom Metazoa; phylum Chordata; class Actinopteri; order Salmoniformes; family Salmonidae; genus Salmo; species Salmo trutta. The sequence continues at coordinate 64,726,165 of NC_042957.1, read as the reverse complement.
GGGTAAGATGGCATTCTATTTGTGGGGTGGCATTCTTTATAACATGGAAATCCAGAACTGGCCAAGTTAATAGCATCACCAGTTTTATTTTCACTTCCAACTACTAATTAATGTACAATAAATCTAATTTGACTAGGACTGAGTTTGGGAAACACTGGTCTAGCCAACAGTGCTTTTTGTCGATTGGAAAAAGCGTGATCCTTCAGTATTTAATGGGAGAGCTGGCGTGCCTCGTTGCACGGTTGGACCTGTCAGTCAAAAATTTTGTATCCCCGCAATCCCCCACCCGCTCCTGCTGTGTCCTCCCTGTACTGGCTGAACCGAATCGTTGCCTGAGAAAAACAAAGCTTGCGACTTTATATGAGAAGATTGGATGTGAGGACTGTTTTGGGTGTCGATGTGAGATAAAAGCACCTCTTGTATTAGTCTTTGGGCATTTATCAGAAACCATTCATGCAGTGATTTCTTCTGTGTATTTTCTTTGTGAATAGCCCATTTGATTCAGTTGCCACAACTACTTGGAAAGCAAAGTGCAAAGGAGAGAGCATTTAAATGACTGAGGAATGTTCTAACGGTAACTAAGCTACAGTCAGTAACGACGTAGTGTGTATATATATTCATCTTTGGTTATAATCATTTGCATTCAATTGGCTATTTTGTATTAAAAACATTCCACTGAAGTTAATCACTCACTGTATTTTTAAACAAACTATGAACGCTATATTGTTTACCAACTACAAATAAACCTTTAATTTTACTACAAGTCTAGCCTTTTGTAATTAATGCAGATGGCATGAAATGTGCTGCAAACACTGATACATATACATTTTTTTCATTTACATATTTGAACTACAAGAACTGTTGTTCAGGCATCAAGCTGCGCTCCAAATGAGCCAATGTTGTGGCCCTTTGGTTTTATGGATAAAGCAATTTGTCACTTTTTTGAGAACCATTAAATTTGAATTAAACATACCGTGTGTATTTACTTTGCCTTTACATTTGAGATATTCATATTTGTCACAGTACTTTGCTTCTCAAGTGAGGTATTCATATTTACAGTAGTTACAGCACTTAGTTTCGCAATTAGTGTTTAAGCTTTTTCTTAAGGACTGACATGCTATTGTACTTCCTCCTTTGAGGACTCTGAGTATAAGTATAACTGGTTGTAGTGTCCACACATTGCAATTGTCTTAAAACAAGTGAACAAGGACAGTCAACAAGGAACCTTTAATAAAATGATTTACAAACCAGACAAGGTTTTATTTTACACCATTGGCATTTCAACCTACAAGGTTGGGTTTGCCTATTTGGCAGAAAAAATCCAGAAAAACAAGGCAATAACAAATGATTAACTACAGATTCATTTGGTGTAACATGGCCTCTCGTCATGTTCAGTTGCTTTAAGGGTTTCTTCCATGAAACAGGTTGTATCCATTCAGTCAGTTGAGTTCAGTAGTCCACACACCGTAACAATGTTCCTGAAGTTGTGGGTATACTAAAAAAAGAAAAGAGCTGGTTAGTTGGGTACAACATGACCAATTGTATTAGATATACTTGAGTCGACAAGAACAGTTGATGGCTACGCCCAGGAGTCAAGTTCCAAGTTGTCACATGCACAAGTACAGTAAAATGCTTAACTTGCAAGCTCTTCCCAGTATTCAGTCAATATCAAAATAGTATAACTTAAAAGCCACGAGAAAAGAAAGGAACATGTAAGCTGTATACAGGGTCAGTGCCAGATTTACAATGTGCAGGGATACTGGATTAGTTGAGGTAGATATGTACATTACATGTAGGCAGGGATTAGGAGAAAGTGACTGGTATCAGGACAGATAATAATAGTAAACAATATGGCAGCAGCATAAGTGGTGGGTGTGTGCAAGAGTGTCATGATGTTCAGGGAAAACTCTTGGTCCTACTGACATGAAAAGCAGTCTCACCATTCTACTAGCTCGGCACCAATGATGTCATGGATGTGGTACTTGATCTGGAATTTAACCTGTGAGTTGGTCTGCCTCTCCTCCAGTTCTGCCTTTAAGACTTCGTTATATTTGGACTTCTTAACCATGCCCAGCACAGCTTTACGACCTGGGTCAGGGGGAGGAAGAACAGTCAACACTCCATTAGCAAAGTAGTGCTAATAACTTCTTTGTTTGGTAGCTGACCCTGTATTAGGTACTTGGTGAATCTGCCAGAGTTGGGGATGGAGAGCCACCAGCTGCCAGCGTCCCTCACAGTCAGAACCCCCGACTTCACCAGTTGCCTGGGTGGGGGTGGGAAATAGCACAAGTTATTAGTGACTCATTTACAATGGAGCAAATGCATCCAAGCAGACTTTCAGATACATGAAAAGGCTTAGATGCAGCATAGATGACCACCCTCTCAAACAATTTATTTTTATCTTACACACACAGTGCCGGTTTCTTGGACAGAGATCAAGCCTAGACCAGGACTAAAAATCATGTATAATAGAGAATCTCCATTGACATAGCCTTTTAGTCCAGGACTAGGCTTAATCTGTGTCTGGCAAACAAGCTATAGTAGAAACGCATTCAAACAAAGACTTTCAATACATGAAGAGACCGAGATTAATTAAAAAAAAAGCATTTTTCCTTATACGTTATCTCTGAGTCTGTGAAGCGAAACTCCTTCAGCATTTTGTCTTTGTTGAAGCTCAGGTCATTGCAGGAGGGCAGCACTTTCTCCAGGAATTTATCCACTGTGCCCCGTGTCCCTCTCCCCTCCTCCCCAGCCAGGACTTTAGCCTTGTAGTCTGCAGCGAACACCAACCCAAAGGCCTCGGCGTCAAAGCCCAGCTGGAACATCAACAGCTCTCCTCGTTCCCTCAAGTCACTCTAACAAAGAGATGATGAAAATGAAGATGTTGGACATTAACATCGATGGATCAACCAAGGCAATGGTCTAAATTGACAAATTTGAATATTTCTCTAGGACTAGTAGTGTTCTTCAAACCCGGTCCTGGAGACCAACAAAGTGTGGAGGTTTTTGTTAGTAACCAGTACAGCGTCGTCCGGGTTTGGCCGGTGTAGGCCGTCATTGTAAATAAGAATTTGTTCTTAACTGACTTGCCTAGTTAAATAAAGGTTAAATAAAAATAAACCAAAAAAAATAACACATTTGATTGAGACCACCAGGATTGAAGAACACTGCTCCAGCAATATTCATTGGGTTTACAAGCTGCCTGTCCACTTGGGTCCTATCATTGTGTATGCTGTAGAGTTGGTGTTTTAGGACAATTTGTGGAAGGGCGTCATTGAAGAGTTTGCGTGGGAATAATGTCATAAGGTCCTGCAGGGTGGCTTTGACGTCCAGTGGTTCCTCTGGGAAAAGAAAGGAGACGGACAACAAGTCAAACACTGACACATTTAGCTAGCTACATTTAAGTTTGAGAAAAGGCACCTTCTCCATTGTTGACAGCTCCAAACTGCTTCTCATTGCCAACTCTTCGTTTGTTCACTTTAAACGTGTCTGATATAAGGGCCCGTTTTCTGTTCATAACTGAGAGGCATGAAAAACATTAACAATCGTTGTGGACTGCTAACGTTAGTGGCTAGCTACAGTAACTAGTTGTTATTATGAAGATAGACAGCAGCATGCTAACGTTCAAATAAACGAGCTTCTAGCCATTTGTCTACTAGGGTAACGTTAAACTTTATAATAACGGTATTATTACAAAACATTGGTTTGTTTTCCATAAGTGTTTTCACTAGCAATAAAATGGATGTCCACACCTGACTTAAAGTAAGCATTGCTGTAGCAACTCCTTGTCAAACAAGATTTTCCAATCGTTTAAACATTCACCGGACAAAATGATTGTGTCAGAATGACAAGACAGCACCCGACTCCGAAACACACCGCCACCTATCCGTCAGCATCAACTGTTACACATCCTGCAAAACAGAAGTAACGTTAGCTAGTTAGCTAATAAGACGGTGGTGAGTAAATTCACATTTTGCTAAATGAGTTGCATCTGCTTTGCTTGATCAAAACATAGAAAGTAGCATGCATAGCATAATGTAGCATGCATGCAGTTTGTGTTGAAGGAAACTGCTACTAAGTTAATACCATTGTGCATTTACATCAACTGTTAGCTAGCTAGCTAACTAGCTCGCTAGACTGCTAGCCATGCATTTTCAATGCTGAAGTTATATTGACTGGAGGGTAGTGTAATTTAAAAAAAAATCTGTTATTACGTCTGATGTAACACATTACAGTATTTATGTAATAACCAATACAGTGATATTACCTATCTAGTCCACATATCTACCTAATTTAGTTACGCTTGCTTTCAGCCAGTCATATGAGACAGCAGTGGCAGAAGCCGAGGTTTGGGTCCGGTGTCTGTGTTATTGTTGTATACTGTATGTTAGTCGCTAGTTAGCTAGCCAGCCTACTTCTGTGGTTTGCATCCCAAAGGAGAGCGATGTCTAAACATTTTCTAGAAAGACTGCAGTGTCCATGAATAAATAGGAAGAAGCAATGTGATTGACCCATTCTGGCTCTCCATCTATCCATCCTGTTCTGCCAGATCAGTTAAAGGTCCAATGCAGACATTATAAATTTTAAAAAATGATAATATCAAATCATTTCTGGGTAACAATCAAGTACATTACAGTGATTGTTTTGAATTAAAATGGTAAAAAAAAAACTGCAATAGCTTATTACCAAAGAGCAATTTCTCAAACAAGAATTTTGCTAGGTGTGGGGAGGGGAAAACCAAGCTCTTGGCAGAGAGGTTTGCAACTTCTTCTTCTGTGGGTTTTATGGCAGACTGGAACCCCGAAAGGTGTTTTGCCGCCACCAACTGGATGGGTTGAAAAACCAAGGTAAAAACCAAAACCATACATGACATCGAAAACTAACTTTATCCACCCAAATAAAAATAGTACATTGACAAAACCAAACCAAAACTTGGCCAGGCCAGGCACGACTCCAACACCACCATTAACTTTGCCGATGACACAAGGGTGGTAGGCCTGATCACCGACAATGAGACAGCCTATAGGGAGGAGGTCAGAGACCTGGCCGTGTGGTGCCAGGACAACAATCTCTACCTCAACGTGATCAAGACAAAGGAGATGATTGTGGACTACAGGAGCAAGCACGCCCTCATTCTCATTGAGGGGCTGCAGTGGAGCAGGTTGAGAGCTTCAAGTTCCTTGGTGTCCACATCACCAACAAACTAACATGGTCCAAGCACACAAAGACAGTCGTGATGAGGGCACGACAAAACCTATTCCCCCTCAGGAGACTGAAAAGATTTGGCATGGGTCCTCAGATCCTCAAAAGGTTCTACTGCTGCACCATCGCGAGCATCCTGACTGGTTGCATCACTGCCTGGTACGGAAACTGCTCGGCCTCTGACCGCAAGGCGCTACAGAGGGTAGTGTGAACGTCCCAGTACATCACTGGGGCCAAGCTTCCTGCCATCCAGGACCTCTATACCAGGCGGTGTCAGAGGAAGGCCCTAAAAAGTGTCAAGACTCCAGCCACCCTAGTCATAGACTGTTCTCTCTGCTACTGCACAGCAAGCGGTACTGGAGCGCCAAGTCTAGGTCCAAGAGGCTTCATCACTTTTAAAACACGACATGATCTTTTACACAACTTGGACATCTCGGCTTCTCCCTTTTGAAAACACTTGAAACATGTCCAAAAGCTTTACAGTGATCACACTGCATTGTTCTTGGGATAAATACTCTGACTCTGTAGTTTATATACCCCAACTGCACTTGAGTAGGGAGAGACTCCACAAAATAACCGATAGACTCTTCACCTTTTCATCATTCACCACACGATTCATCCGACGTGCATCGACTTCCCACGAGACGCCAGATATTACCCCCTTGAGGAGTGCCCTGTTCTAAGAGACACACACGACATGTCAAACTTATCAACTCGGGTGAGACGCAACACACGTTCCTTCTGATCAGCAGAAGTACAAAAAAATCAAAACAAGCCCGCCTCTCGTGATCATCACAGCCTTCACTTTACCCAGCACTCTCCACCAGTTTGGATATAGTCAGGTCCATAAATATTTGGGCATTGACCAAGTTATTTTCATTTTGGCTCTGTATGCCAACACAAAGGATTTGAAATGAAACAATCAAGATGAGCTGAAAGTGCAGACTTTCAGCTTTAATTTGAGGGTATTTACATCCAAATCGTGTGAACGGTGTAGGAATTACAGCATTTTATATGTGGTCCCCCCCAATTTTAGGGGCTCAAAAGTAATTGGACAAACTAACAATCATAAATTAAATTGTGAGTTTTAATACTTGGTTGCAAATGACTGCCTGAAGTCTGGAACACATAGACATAACCAGATGCTGGGTTTCTTTCCTGGTGATGCTCTGCCAGGCCTTTACTGCAGCTGTCTTCAGTTCCTGCTTGTTCTTGGGGCGTTTTGCCTTCAGCAAGTGAAATGCTTGCTCAATTGGATTCAGGTCAGGTGATTGACTTGGCCATTGCAGAACATTCCACTTCTTTGCTTTAAAAAGGTATTGGGTTGCTTTTTCAGTATGCTTTGGGTCATTGTCCATCTGCACTGTGAAGCACCATCCAATGAGTTTTGAAGCATTTGGCTGAATCTGAGCAGATAATATAGCCCTAAACACTTCAGAATTCATCCTGTTGCTTTTGTCAGCAGTCACAATATCAATAAATACAGGGGAACCAGTTCCATTGGCAGCCATACATGCCCTCGCCATGCTTCACAGATGTGGTATGCTTCGAATCATGAGCAGTTCCTTCCCTTCTCCATGCTCTTCTCTTTCAATCATTCTGGTACAAGTTGATTTTTGTCTCATCTGTCCATAGGCTGTTGTTCCAGAACTGTACAGGCTTTTTTAGATGTTGTTTGGCAAACTATAATCTGGTCTTCCAGATGGTTTACATCTTGTGGTAAACCGTCTGTATTTACTCTGGTGTTCTCTTGATTGTTAACTCTGACACTGATATACCTACCTCCTGGAGGGTGTTCTTGATCTGGCCAACTGTTGTGAAGGGTTTTTTCTTCACCAGGGAAATAATTATTCTGTCATCCACCACAGTTGTTTTCCGTAGTTTGTCTGGCCTTTTGGTGTTCCTGAGCTCACCAGTGCGTTCTTTCTTTTAAAGAATGTACTAAATAGTTGATTCGGCCACACCTAATGTTTTTGCTATCTCTCCGATGGGTTTGTTTTGATTTTTCAGCCTAAGGATGGCTTGCTTCACTGGCAGTGACAGCTCTTTGGACATATTGAGGGTTAACAGCAATAGATTCCAAATGCAAATGCCACACTTGAAATAAACTCTGAACCTTTTATCTGCTTACTGGTAAATGAACTAATGAGGGAAAAACACACACCTGGCCATGGAACAGCTGAGCAGCCAATTGTCCAATTACTTTTGGTCCCTTAAAAAGGGGGGATCACATATAAAAAGTGCTGTAATTCCTACACAGTTCACCCGCTTTGGATGTAAATACCCTCAAATGAAAGCTCATATTCATTATTTAATTTCAACTCCAATATGCTGTGGTAGACAGCTAAAATAACAATAATACCTTGGTCAATGTCCAAATATTTATGGACCTGACTGTATCAAATGGATTCTTCAAGATTAGTAATCCGATCAGCTGCTCGTCATTAACAAACCGCACTGCTACAAGATACGAAGGGTCATTCTCAGCCCTGTACGATATCTTGCTCCATTTTCCATTATTTTGGGCAATATTCAAATTCTCCTTGATTCTACCAACATTAGATTCCCAATCCACATCAGTGTGTCTGCTTCCGCCATCCTTCCTCCTGTCAACAATCTAAGCCAACCCCGTCTGTTTTGCCCGAGGTTTGGAACTCCCTTTTTTATTGGTCTATTAATTAATCTACACCAGGCAGGCTAAAACTCCATCCCACCTAAATAGACTGACATTTCAGGCAGTCTTTTCAAACAGCTAAAAGGGCATTATCATTTTTTAATTTCACACACTTCAAAGTGTGGAAATATGTAAAAAAACTAAACAGGAAAGTCACATTTGGACTGCTTTGGGCTTTTAATTAGGAGTAGTATACAAAAAGGAAAGATTGGAAGAGATTGAGTCAGACACAGACTATCAGATTGTTATTTGAATGATTATTAACCAGATATATGTGTCTCTTCCTAGATCACCATGGACCAACGCCACCAGTCTCACCACAGACCACAACATCCAAACTCCAATCACCACGACAACCACCAGTCAACATTCAAGAGAGACATGGATGACAGTGGGAGAGGTCATTTCCAACACAAGCGCTTCAGACCCGGTCAGAACCATCACCCGGCTGGCCCTTCAACACCCCCATCTAGCCCCCCAACCCAGAGCCTGAGCATACAACGACAGCTGTACGAGAGAGACTTCCCCTTATACAAACAGCCTGTGGAGGTGGGACATTTCTCCCTGGACTCTGAGCGCAGGTTTTTCAATGATGCCCGGCAGCTGCGTTACTACGTGGAGCCGGAGAAGAGTTGTCCTAACTTCGACTTGAGGGACGGGTACAGGAGCCGCTTCGTCAAGAGGGACGACAGGGTGAAGGAGAAACTGGACCACATCCTCAGATGGATCCTGGCAAACAGGTCCAAGCTGCAGTCGAAGGACACAGCTGCTTCTTCTTCCCCATGGTAAGCACCACTAGTGTCAGTTTAAGAGATGTTATTTTGATTGATACATTATTCATCAATAGCAACACCTTTCTGTCTAGTTATACAGATATAGGCCCACTAATTGTCAGTCATCAAGGCCATAAACATTTCAGAATGGGATCAGTTGTGATGGACACAATATTCAATATACACACACTCAATGTCCTCAGTCAATTCTGTGATTCCTAGTCACAAGGAATGACTGTGACTATATTAACCTGTGTGTTCTGACAGACATGTATTCTTTGATCGACCTCTCCTACCAGTGCATTAGGTGTAGACATTGTGACATGGCGCGGCCACCTAACCAAGCTGTTGACCACGCCTTATGAGACCCGGGAGGGCTGGCTGCTGGCTGTGACCAGGATGGGGGGGACACTGTACATCAGTGAGGTGGAGACGGAGGCTGCACGCCGGGACCGGGAGAACCGCACCGAGAGGCACGAGGAGATGATGTACTGGGGGTACAAATTTGAACAGTACACCTGTGCAGGTAGAGGATGGCTTCTTGTATTCCTCTTTTGCTGTATGCACTGAGTTGTTACAGTACCTTGCAAAAGTATTCATCCCCCTTGGCATTTTTCCTATTTTCTTGCATTACAACCTGTAATTTAAATATATTTTTATTTGGATTTCATGTAATGGACATACACAAAATAGTCCAAATTGGTGAATTGAAATTTTAAAAATAACGGAAAGTGGTGCGTGCATATATATTCACCCCCTTTGCTATGAAGCCCCTAAATAAGATCTGGTGCAACCAATTACCTTCAGAAGTCACATAATTAGTTAAATAAAGTCCACCTGTGTACAATCTAAGTGTCACATGATCTGTTGCATGATCTCAGTATATATACACCTGTTCTGAAAGGCCCCAGAGTCTGCAACACCACTAAGCAAGGGGCACCATGAAGACCAAGGAGCACGCCAAACAGGTCAGGGACAAAGTTGTGAAGAAGTACAGATCAGGGTTGGGTTATAAAAAACATCAGAAACTTTGAACATCCCATGGAGCACCATTAAATCCATTATTAAAAAATGGAAAGAATTTGGCACCACAACAAACCTGCCAAGAGAGGGCCGCCAACCCAAACTCACGGACCAGGCAAGGAGGGCATTAATCAGAGAGGCAACAAAGAGACCAAAGATAACCCTGAAAGAGCTGCAAAGCTCCACAGCGGAGATTGGAGTATCTGGCCGTAGGACCACTTTAAGCCGTACACTCCACAGAGCTGGGCTTTATGGAAGAGTGGCCAGAAAAAAAGACATTGCTTAAGAAAAATATAAGCCAGCAAGTTTGGTGGCATGTGGGAGACTCCCCAAACAACATATGGAAGAAGGTACTCGGGTCAGATGAGACTAAAATGTAGCTTTTTGGCCATCAAGGAAAACGCTATGCCTGGCCAAACACAACACCTCTCATCACACCGAGAACACCATCCCCACAGTGAAGCATGGTGGTGGCAGCATCATGCTGTGGGGATGTTTTTCATCGGCAGGGACTGGGAAACTGGTCAGAATTTAAGGAATGATGGATGGCGCTGAATACAGGGAAATTCTTGAGGGAAACCTGTTTGTCTTCCAGAGATTTGAGACTGGGACGGAGGTTCACCTTCCAGCAGGACAACGACCCTAAGCATACTGCTGAAGCAACACTTGAGTGGTTTAAGGGGAAACATTTAAATGTCTTGGAATGGCCTATTGAAAGCCCAGACCTCAATCCAATTGAGATTCTGTGGTATGAATTAAAGATTGCTGTACACCAGCGGAACCCATCCATGAAGGAGCTGGAGCAGTTTTGCCTTGAAGAATGGGCAAAAATCCCAGTGGCTAGATGTACCAAGCTTATAGAGACATGCCCCAAGAGACTTGCAACTGTAATTGCTGCAAAAGGTGGCTCTACAAAGTATAGACTTTGGGGGGGGGTGAATATTTATGCATGCTCAAGTGGTAGGCATGTTGTGTAAATCAAATGATACAAACCCCCCAAAAATTCATTTTAATTCCAGGTTGTAAGGCAACAAAATAGGAAAAATAGGGGGTGAATACTTTTGCAAGCCACTGTATGTTGTGGTGGACTTTCAGATGATTGATTGCTGATGGTTTGTATTGATGGTTTTATATCAATATGACTTGAGATTGGTGTACAGTTCCTGAAAAGCCTACACCTAGAAATGCATAACATTTCTCATACTTGAGATGGTAGTTGGAGGCCTTGGATGGTTTTGAAATGTCTGTAATCTTCTTTCAGATGATGCCCAGAGTCTTCCAGATCCAGGTGGGGTTGTAAACACCAACGAGGCCTTCTGCACTGTAGTCCAGACCCGGCTAGCCGAGCACAGACTGCTGTTCTCTGGCGAGGTGGACTGTCGGGACAAAGACCCCAAGGCCCCGTCTCCTCCAGCCAACTACATCGAGATGAAGACCTCACTGGAAATCTCCACCCCCAAACAACGCAGCAACTTCCACAGGTAAACTATCCCCAGATACGCTCTGCACTAGCCCCCTATTATGGAGACGGATTGCACATCTGCATATCCATATCTAATATCTCTGGATATCTGAAGTTGGGCAATTCCATGTTAACGGAATTTCGCTGAGACTCATATTTTTCTTTAAACTGTATGCCAAACAAAAGCCATTGATTTCAAAGTTTAACAATCCATACAACTCTATGCACACTGACTATGTTGAACAATTTAGACAATAAAAAAAAACATTTACTTGAAAAATTGTGCAGGTGCAAAGTTTGGTAACAGAATTACGTTAAAATCTCCTTCAGTTTTATTCTCTTACCAAACTTTGTATCTGCACAGTTCTTCCTGTATTTGTAAAATTCTCAGTGTAAATTGTTAAAAGTACCATAATTTCCGGACTATTGAGCGCACCTGAATATAAGCCGCACCCACTGAATTTAAAAAATAAATAATATTTTGAACATAAATAAGCCGCACATGTCTATAAGCCGCAGGTGCCTACCGGTATATTGAAACAAATGAACTTTACACAGGCTTTAATGAAACACGGCTTGTAACAAAAATAAATAGGCTTTAACGAAACACGGCTTGTAACAACAACAACAAAAAATTTGCAGTAAGCTTTAGTTGTCTTTTTGCACTGAGTCAATTCCTAACGCTGCTGTTTCCAACATCTAATCATCGACTCATTAAGACCAAGCTCCCGTGCAGCAGCTCTATTTCCTTTTCCAACAGCCAGATCAATCGCCTTCAACTTGAAAGCTGCATCATATGCATTTCTCCATGTCTTTGCCATGATGAGGGTGACAAAATGACTACCGTAATCAGAATGATGGGAAGTTTGAGAGCGCTCAATGTAATCTAAACAGTAAACAAAAAAGTTGTTTGACCTTAACCCGTTCGGCAATTTCATTGGTCTAATGAAGGCTTCATGCCGCCAAAAAACTGAGCACGTCACAGAATGTGTTTTTTTGGGAGAAAAAAATTTGAAAGCGGGAAAAATCCATATATTAGCCGCGTCATTGTTTAAGCCGCGAGGTTCAAAGCCTGGGAAAAAAGTTGCGGCTTATAGTCCGGAAATTACGGTAGTCTCTGTGCATAGAGTTATATGGTTTGTTAAACTTTTAAATGTTTTTTTTATTCATACATTTTAAAGTGAAAAATCTGAGTCTCAGCGTAATTCCATTACCATGGAATTGCCCAGTAACCAGCTCTGTTGTCACTGTCTGGTAAAGACATGTTTTGCTGATGAATATACACAGAATGAAACTGGAACCAAGGCTAGCTGGAACCTCACCTCAACTGGAACCTCACGTCTTCAGTTGGAAAATTTTCCCAAGAGAGTGAAAATGTGTGTTTTCTCTTGTGTATGTTCTCCATCCAGGTTTAAACTACTAAAGTGGTGGGCCCAGTCCTTTCTTCCTGGGGTACCGCGAATCGTAGCTGGTTTCCGTGATCATGACGGAGTGGTTGTGTCTGTGGAGACTTACCACATCTCCAAGATATCTCAGCTTATCAAGGTACGGTTCATGTTTTATTTTCTTCTGAAAAAGAACATACACATTTGTAGCAGGTCTCATACCAGAAACCCAGTAGGTCTGTGTAATATAGGATGCCTATTTTGTGAGTTTAAAAACAATGTGCGTGCTTGTTTGTCCTAAGTGGTTGACTCTATTCTCTCACACAGAATGAAACCAACTGCTGGAAGCCAACTGTCTGCATGAACTTCTGCTGTGAATTCCTGTCCTTCGTGAAGAGTGTGGTCACAGAAGACAATCCAAGGTGATGCTTGATATGGTTAAGATTATTTTTAAAGTACTTATTTTATTACAGTGTTCATAACCTTTACTTTCTGCTCCCATTAAAAAAAGCTTAAGAGAACTTGCTATTGCATACAGTCAAGAGTTTCCCTAGAAACGTTCTGACTCTAGTTAACTATGTTATTTCTTTCTGTCAGGGTGGTGCACCTGTTCTCATGGGATCCACACCGAGACGTCACCTACTCCATCCACAGAGACTCTCAGTACTCCTTCCTACCAGACTGGTACGTCAGGGAGATGACCAGTTCAACCAGTCGTGAGACACACCACCACTCACATCAGACCTGATTCAGAACAAACCTGACAATGGCCCGTATTCACAAAGCGTCTCAGAGTAAGAGTGCTGATCTAGAATCAGGTCCCTCATCCTATTCATTCTGATTTAGTAGGCAAAACTGAGCCTGGATCAGCACTCCTACTCTATGCTTTATGCGTACAGGCCAAGGTTTTCACCTTACACCAGTATGGACTTGAAGCAATACTTTAACGCTGAAACCTGTTATTTGATAATGAAGTAGAAACACACCAAGCGCCCTGAAGGAGTAGGCGGGTTCTGACGGGTCGGTTTTTGACGATAAAGAAAGCCGTTTTATTGAACTTCCATTTTCCTCCCAGAGTGGCTGAGTTATATAGTGTGGATCAGCATGGACTTTAGCATTCACAAACCAGCTTTTGGGACTTCCTCACAAATGGTGTCCAGGTTTACAGAAAACATGTCTTTCCTAATGGTTTGTGGTGTCTTTTTTTTAATGTGAAGTATTTACGTTTTTCACCTCATCTCTGATTTGTATTTTTTTAATTTTATTACAAAATTCAGTGATTTGAATGTAAGAGTTGCGGTTTGAAGTGTGCTCTGAAACTGTCGAACAATAGTACCATAACAAGATTTCATTTCCCAATCAAACCTTTTTATTATTAGCCCCATGGGCATATCAATCACTTATCATGTTATTTTCTGGAGTACATTAATTAAAATATGCCACATAAAAAAAACAAAAAACATATGCACTGTAAGAACATCAATATTGCATAAGCAGTTTAAACCAAAGTTTTCATGGAAACTGTCCAGTATCAGAATGCATTATCCTTTGTCCTATAATAAATTACACCTTCATTGAATGAAGCATTGACAATGTCGCAGATGGTAGAAAACATCCCAGGTAAAAGTTTGATTCTACAATGCAGTTGTGCTGAATGGAATTAACTAAAAAAAAAAAAAAAAATTCTCTGTGAAGATGTTAATCTGTCATAGATTTCATTTATTTCAATGCAATTTACAGAATTATTATTAATTTAAAATCTGCAGGATGCATACTAGTCCCAGAGTTCTCCATGAATTCCAAGGCACATCTTGTCATGTCCTACTGTACATCCTTAATCATTCAAGTCAGAAGTGGAAATACTGTTATAACCACATACAGTGCATTCTGAAATTACTCAGACCCCTTGGAATTTTTCCACATTTTGTTACAGCCTTATTCTAAAATTGATTCAATTGTTTTTTCCTCCCTCGAGCTACACACAACCGCACAATGACAAAGCAAAAACAGGTTTAGAAATGTATAACTAATAAAAAAAATGTCACATTTAAATAAGTATTCAGACCCTTTATTCAGTACTTTGTTGAAGCACCTTTGGCAGCGATTACAGCCTCGAGTCTTCTTTGGTATGGCGCTACAAGCTTGGCACACCTGCATTTGGGGAGTTTCTCCCATTCTTCTCTGCAGATCCTCTCAAGCTCTGTCAGGTTGGATGGGGAGCGTTGCAGCATAGCTATTTTCAGGTCTCTCCAGAGATGTTCATCCAGGCTCTGGCTGGGCCACTTGAGGACATTCAGAGACTTGCCTCGAAGCCACTCCTGCATTGTCTTGGCTGTGTGCTTATGGTCATTGTCCTGTTGGAATGTAAACCTTCTCCCCAGTCTGAGGTCCTGAGCGCTCTGGAGCAGGTTTTCATCAAAGATCTCTCTGTACTTTGCTCCGTTCATCTTTCCCTTGATCCTGACAAGTCTCCCAGTCCCTGCCACTGAAAAACATCCCTACAGCATGATGCTGCCACCACCATGCTTCACCGTAGGGATGCCAGGTTTCCTCCAGACTTAACTCTTTGGCCTGAATGCCAAGTGTCACATCTTGGTTTCATCAGACCAGAGAATCTTGTTTCTCATGGTCTGAGAGTCCTTTAGGTGCCTTTTGGCAAACTCCGAGCAGGCTGTGCCTTTTATTGAGGAGTGGCTTCTGTCTGGCCACTCTACCATAAAGGCCTGACTGGTGGAGTGCTGCAGAGATGGTTGTCCTTCTGGAAGGTTCTCGCATCTCCACAGAGGAAGTCTGGAGCTCTGTCAGAGCTCTGTCAGGGTTCTTGATCACCTCCCTGACCAAGGCCCTTCTCCCCCGATTGCTCAGTTTGGCCCGGAAGGCCAGCTCTAGGAAGAGTCTTGGTGGTTCCAAACTTTTTCCATTTAAGAATGATGGAGGCCACTGTGTTCTTGGGGACCTTCAATGCTGCAGACATTTTTTAGTACCCTTCCCCAGATCTGTGCCTCGACACAATCCTGTCTCGGTGCTCTACAGACAATTCTTTCAACCTCATGGCTTGGTTTTTGCTCTGACATGCACTGTCAACTGTGACAGGCGGGTGCCTTTCCAAATCATGTCCAATCAATTGACTTTACCACAGGTGGACTCCAATCAGGTTATAGAAACATCTCAAGGATGATCAATGGAAACAGGATGCACCTGAGCTCAATTCCGGGTCTCATAGCAAAGGGTCTGAATACTTACGTAAATGTTTTTTTTTTTAATACATTTGCAGAAACTTCTAAACCTGTTTTCGCTTTGTCATTATGGGGTATTGTGTGTAGATTGAGGGGGAAAAAAATATTTAATACATTTTAGAATAAGGCTCCTGATTGGCGCAGCCGTCTGAGGCACTGCATCTCAGTGCAAGAGGCGTCACTGCAGACTCTGGTTCGAATCCAGGCTGCATCACATTCGGCCGTGATTGTGAGTCCCATAGGGCGGCACACAATTGGCCCAGCGTCTTCCGGTTTTGGCCAGGGGAGGCCGTCATGGTAAATAAGAATTTGTTCTTAACTGACTTGCCTAGTTAAATAGATTAAAAAAAAATAACATAACAAAACGTGTAAAGCGTCAAGGGGTCTGAATACTTTCCGAAGGCACTGTAAGTCAGAATTTCTGTGCAACAAAGATATAGTAAAATGTAGAGAAGCAGTTATTATAACTTGTAGAATTTATTGCTGTGAAAGACGGTCAGCTTTCTTAGTACAGGTCACATACTGTTCATATCATTCTGAACATCCAATCTCTACATACATAGCCTACTGTCTAGGCTAAGCAAGGCAGCAGATTATGGGTTGTATGAACTACTGATTTTAAGACATAACAGATTTGACTACTGATCAGCACAGTCAGTACGTGATGTGTGTCATCAGTCTTTACAGTGCTATCAACAGATCTGGTCCATCACCATCGCTAGTTCCTAGGTTTGGAGGCACTTAGCATTAAAAAGTACAGGCTCAAGAATTCCAGTGAACAATGACAACAACATTACATAGATTGCAAAATGCTGCAGTGAAATTATAATTATCACCGCCAAATGTACATGTATTGATTCTTCTAGTTGGCCCATTTTCATTTAACTAGTTTAGATTTTAATATAAACCCCTTCACATGTTCTGTGCAAGTTAAGTAGACAAGACATATTCCAAGATAGCATAGAAAATGTATACTATGCGTTTCAATTTGGAAAAATGTTAATCCAATCTAGAGATTAAGATTATTTATCTAAATGTAAAAAATTTCAAAGTATTTATCCGATTTCTCTATAGACTGGCCCAACCAACTCTCCTTTTCATCTTGGTTATGTTCATTAGGGCACAAAACAGAAAACGTTAGTGCAACGTAAAGTGAAAATAAGGGTTTCTTATTGGACAAGTTCATGTAATGCCTCCCTGTTTCAGTCCGGGTGGTGTCTAATGAAGACAAACCTGTTGAGCAGCAATGAAGTTAAACTGACTGAACATTCCTGGCTACAGTTTTGTGAAACATGACGTAATGCTCATCTTACAAGTCATACAAAACACTGATAGCATCCTGTGTTTT
This sequence comes from Salmo trutta, assembly GCF_901001165.1. Taxonomy (NCBI): domain Eukaryota; kingdom Metazoa; phylum Chordata; class Actinopteri; order Salmoniformes; family Salmonidae; genus Salmo; species Salmo trutta. Next base: position 64,709,062 of record NC_042957.1, on the reverse strand, counting down.
TTTCTGTCCTGTGCCAATAGTGCGTACCGCAGATGGCCAAGCAGATCAAACAGGCTATTCAGCACATACAGTTGAAGTCGGACATTTACATACTTAGGTTGGAGTCATTAAAACTTGTTTCACACACTCCACAAATTTCTTGGTAACAAACTAGTTTTGGCAAGTCAGTTAGGACATCTACTTTGTGCATGACATGTAATTTTTCCAACAATTGTTCGCAGACAGATTATTTCACTAATTCACTGTATCACAATTCCAGTGGGTCAGAAGTTTACATACACTAATTTGACTGTGCCTTTAAACAGCTTGGAAAATTCCATAAAATGATGTCATGGCTTTAGAAGCTTCTGATAGGCTAATTTACATCCTTTGAGTCAATTGGAGGTGTACCTGTGGATGTATTTCAAGGCCTACCTTCAAACTCAGTGCATCTTTGCTTGACATCAAGGGAAAATCAAAAGAAAAATCAGCCAGAACAAAAACACCTCAGAACCAAAAAATTGTAGACCGCCACAAGTCTGGTTCATCCTTGGGAGCAATTTCCAAATGCCTGAAGGTACCACGTTCATCTGTACAAACAATAGTACGCAAGTATAAACACCATGGGACCACGCAGCCGTCATACCGCTCAGGAAGGAGACGCGTTCTGTCTTCTAGAGATGAACGTAATTTGGTGCGAAAAGTGCAAATCAATCCCAGAACAACAGCAAAGGACCTTGTCAAGATGCTGGAGGAAACTGGTACAAAAGTACCTATATCCACAGTAAAACGAGTCCTATATCGACAAAACCTGAAAGGCCGCTCAGCAAGGAAGAAGCCACTGCTCCAGAACCGTCATAAAAAAGCCAGACTACGGTTTGCATCTGCACATGGGGACAAAGATCATACTTTTTGGAGAAATGTCCTCTGGTCTGATGAAACAAAAATAGAACTGTTTGGCCATAATGACCATCGTTATGTTTGGAGGAAAAAGGGGGAGGCTTGCCAGCCGAAGAACACCATCCCAACCGTGAAGCACGGGGGTGGCAGCATCATGTTGTGGGGGTGCTTTGCTGCAGGAGGGACTGGTGCACTTCACAAAATAGATGGCATCATGAGGATGGAAAATTATATTATATATATATATTGAAGCAACATCTCAAGACATCAGTCAGGAAGTTAAAGCTTGGTCGCAAATGGGTCTTCTGAATGGACAATGACCCCAAGCATACTTCCAAAGTTGTGGCAAAATGGCTTACGGACAACCAAGTCAAGGTATTGGAGTGGCCATCACAAAGCCCTGACCTCAATCCTATAGAACATTTGTGGGCAGAACTGAAAAAGCGTGTGCGAGCGAGGCGGCCTACAAACCTGACTCAGTTACATCAGCTCTGTCAGGAGAAATGGGCCAAAATTCACCCAACTTATTGTGGGAAGCTTGTGGAAGGCTACGTGAAACGTTTGACCCAAGTTAAACAAAAAGGCAATAGTACCAAATACTAATTGAGTGTATCTAAACTTCTGACCCACTGGGAATGTGATGAAAGAAATAAAAGCTGAAATAAATCACTCTCTACTATTATTCTGACATTTCACATTCTTAAAATAAAGTGGTGATCCTAACTGACCTAATACAGGGAATTTTAAGATGAAATGTCAGGAATTGTGAGTTTAAAATGTATTTGGCTAAGATGTACGTAAACTTCCAACTTCAACTGTAGGCACCAAACTGTCACAGCCAGCTGAGAAATCAACATCTACTTTTCAAGAGCAGTAACATCTCTCCGGAAAGGGTTTGCAGTGGGCTTAACGAAGGGCTGAAGGAGCACTGTGAAATATACAGACTTTTAAATAGAATAGTCATGTTTGCAAATGCCTTGATGCTTCACTCAAGCCCTCAACGTTCTTGAGAATATTGCTCTTCACTAGCTTGGGCATTGTCCAAGCTTGTTAAGCAAATAGTTGTTTGGCATCGTCTTGCTGAACAACTATTTGGAAAGACAACGTCTAAGCCAAAAGGAGTTGGCTAGTAAAACTGCTAGTTGTTATCAGCACTCCAAAGTAATAGGGGTGGAGAAAGCATAACAAGCTTCAAATGTAATGCCATTCAGTCAGGTATAATACAATTGCCACAGAATGCATATGCTAGACAGTTATGACACCTATAAGACCATGTACAACCATTTCCAGAGAGATTCACCCATATTGGCATCGTAGGGAAGACATGAATACTGTATGTGGAATAACCCCCTGAGTGTAAGGGGAAAGGAGAGGAGAGACACCATCTCTGGTTGAGGTGTATGTTGGGATTGAGGAAAGGGAAGTTGGGATGGGGAGTCAGTAGCCCAGTGGTCACCAACCCTCATCTTGGGGACAGGTGTGTAGGGTTTTGTCATAACCCAGTGCTAAACACACCTGAATCAAGTTCCAGATATGTGGTAATATCTATAGGTCAATCTGAACGTTGAACCAGGGGTTTCATCGCTGGGCAGGAACAAAACCCGGGACCAGGGTGAATGGTGACCACTGTTGTATAGCCAGTGCAGGTTGAGGTCTAGGGGCTAGCTCACACCTCAGTGCTTCAGTTTCTTGTTGATGCCCATGACCTTGAAGGTGGCTGCGGTGATCTTCTCGTACACCACAAACATGAGGGCTGCCGTTAGTACTGTCTGGAGCAGTTTGGCCTCCAGACCTTTGTATAAGCCCAGCACACCATGCCTTCTGTAGGGGAGAGGACAGGGAGGGAACACGTCGATGGATCAACACAAGATGAACTCATTGGCACAAGACGGTCTGAAAAATGTCCCAGCACATTGCAGTAGTCAGACTTGAGACGCAAGAGTTCCATTGTGTGTGTGATCTACTCACTTGATTCTGTCCATAAGTAGGTAGACTATGTTTCGGAGACTGCCCAGTAGACCTCCCTTGCCCTCAGCTTTGTGCTGCCCAAACTGGGGGGAGAGAAAGACCGTAATTTAATCAACAAAATGAGCTGTGAGTACAGGAAATATGGACTTATTTTACTGATCAGTACACATAATCATGATATCAGACAGTTTGATGGGTAACTTTGGGGAAACACTGCTATGAGTGTTCAGTTAGCAGGTGTGTGCGTTTATAGATACATAAGTTTGCATGTGTATTTGTTTACCCTTAGAATGGCCTGGACGGTCTGCAGGGGATACGTCGCCGTGGTAGCGATGGCCTTGGCCACAGCTCCAATGAGAAAGATCTCTGCTGATGTAATCTAGGAGCAGACAAAAACAAAACAAAGGCTTAAAAACTTTCAGCATGACTGCCACTCAGACACGCCACAGAGGTGTGAAAGCTGGCTCCCTCCTCTCCTTCCCTCACCTTCCTCCCTCCTCGGCCTGCTCTCCTCTTCATGGCTTCATAGAACATGAACACGACTGCAGGGTTGAAGACCAGCACCAGAGAAGGCAGTGTACCGTTCCAAAGAGTCCCCACTCCCTCGCTGGCTATGATCTGCGAGAAAGCATCTGCAATCGAAAACACATTGTATGATGATAGTAAGTCACATTTTATTAGTACTGAAAAGAGACAACAGTGAATAACACACACCAAAGATGCCTCTGTAGTGGGTCTGCTGGAGGTCTTCGTTCCTGAACTTTGCCCCCTGCAGCTTGAGCCGGGTGTTGACCACCCACATGGGCGTGGTCAGGAGCACGTTCACTGCCCCTGGGGGAGAAACACACAACACGGGCAACAGAAAGACATTTAAATACATTTCAATATGGAGGTCAAATCTACTTTCTTCAATGAATCTCTGTTAACCACCTCTCAGACTCCCCTTCCCTAATATAACTACATCAATAACTTAGACTCCATCAAAATAGGTGGCAGTAGGTTGATAGTGACTTAGCCATTACCACTAAAAGGTCCCTGTTCGGTCCTCCTACCTGAGATGAAGCCCATGAGGAGGTCTTTTCCTGGTCTGGACCGGCCCTGATTACCCACCATGACTTTCTTCAGTGTGTTGAAGGTGTAGAAGTAGACGAAGTTGGAGCAGCACAGACTGGAAATGACTGGGAACCAGCCTCTGTACAGAGACAACCTGGGAGGGGAGAGGAGAGAGACCAGGGAAATATGCAAAGTAAGTCATTGAGCCATGGGAACCCAGGACTAGGAGTTTTCCCTGTGCATGTGATCTGACTGGGGAAAACTCCTGGCCCAACACATAAAAGTAGTCATAGAAATACAATGGGTGGAATGGACATATCATGGAACATTGCTTTGAACTGAAAGGAATGGCCATTCTACTACTCTAGATCTATGGGTACAACAGCACAGTGAAAGCCCTGTATGCGGTGGTACGAGGCCAGCTTTCCTTTCCAGTCATTTGATTTGAGCAATCTAAGGTGGATTATAAATTGTAGTAAAGTATGTGTACAGTTCCATACAATACTCACAGGCCTTCCTCCTTTGCTATTTCAGCCAGGAGAATGGCAGTCGATTTGGACTTCCGATTCTCATCCACTGCAACAGAAAACGAAGGCAGAAAAGGGATTGTCATTTTCTTACATTATTGTAACATTGTAAGTAGTCTGCAGCTCTGGTATGCTCATGCAATGGTAAGGTCTCTCTTGTCAATGATTCCACTTCTATATATCCATCACTCATTCCCTTGTGAACTCACTGACCCTTGGGTGCAGAGACCAACGTTATAGCAGACAAGTATGGCCACACTGACAACAAAGATGGTGGTATATAGTGACTGCTGATAACCAATTACTCTACAACTCACCCTGAAGTCTGATCCTCGCCGTATCCAAAGGAAAGAAGACGGACATCGCCGTCATGCTACCCTAGAAGCAAATGCATTATGATATATAGGATATAGACGGGTAGTTAAACCTAAGTTACACGACGAATTCACAAAGTTGATACAACCTGACACAGTATGCTAACTAACAAACTAGCTAGAGGCACCGGTTGTAACATTTCAGTGTAGTTATTCGAACGTTTTGGCATTGTCTTTATTATTAAAGGACTGTTCATGCATAGGCAAAATACGTTGAGATGTCCTTACCACTGCACCTGCCACGGCGTGTACCAGTGTCTCGTAAGACAAAAGGTTGATCGCTGAGGCACCATTGTCGGACATCTCTGATTCTTCAGGGCCACAGCTTCGATCTGACGATATTAGCCAAATGCCAAATCTACCGTCGGTCAGCAACTGCAGAGCACCCTGGTTGAGTTTCTTGCGGTGTGACTGGTTGTGGTGGAGTAAGTGTACCTGCTGTCATTCCATTATGAGTGGCTGAGTGACTTTTGTGTACTCCGACAGTGCCATAAAGAAGGCAAATTTCGTTGTGGAGATTTCTGTTTCCTAATAACTCATTTTGGTGGTGCAGTCAGTAAGAGTTCAGAAACGCTCTAAAGGGCGATACTGCCATCTACTGGAATGGAGTACTATAGGCCACCTGAGATTAGTGCGGCTTTCTTTTTGCGCATGAGTTCAAAAACGCGCCCAGACAGGTATGGCCACTGTTCTATGACCTCATGACATTTTATAAATAAAAGCCTACTGATATATATGCACAATTCATTTAACATATTTTGACTATATATTGTCTCTGTCATTGCCATTCCATCATTTGGCAACTTGTAACCTTGGCCTATACAGTAGCTTAATAACTTCTCTCAGCATATCAATTGTAGATTCTTGAATTTCCTCAATGGGACAGCATGACAAATCGCATATGGACTTTGCTTTTGTTTTATGGCAGTGAGTTCCACCGATATGATGACGCCCAGCGCTCTGACCAAACCACTCACATCTCCAATGCGCAATTGTGGCGCTCCAACGCGCTGGAAGGAAGAACAAAATGGCAGATTTCTGCTAAAATACGTGCCTTTTTATTTAATTTCACAGTGTAGTGTTCTAAACACAGAGTAAACATGTCTAGGTACCACAAAGCAGCGATCGATGGCTACCTGGACCTCTTGAAAGAGGCCACCAGGAAAGACCTGAATTCTCCGGACGAGGACGGGATGACACCTACGCTATGGGCTGCTTTTCATGGACACGTCGAGGCCCTTCAACTTATATGTAGCCGAGGGTGAGTGCAATTGATATTCAGAAGTCATAGCCTACCTTCCCATACCTAACATCCCAAAATATTTGAAGTGGCATATTAGCAATATATACCAATTGTGACGTTTTTACAATCACTAATTACAATAAATTGAAACCTAATTTAGAAATGATTTTTCTCATAGTAGTTAACTGATTTAACTAAGTCTAAACTATTAGAATGTGAATTTATTTGGACCTCTTTTGATTTAATTTACCCTATGTGTGTTTAGATCAATTAACATCTAATCCAATGAAAAAATAGCAGAAACTCTGCCTGACATGAGGAGGAAGGATAGAAGCTATAGGTTATGGTTGACCTTTTGACCTCTTCCTAGTCCTTGTCCATTACTGTCAGTAACTTGATGAATTATTCCTCGTATGAGGACTGATATTTCCAATCTACATTGATGAGTTGCTAAAACACAACAATAAAAGGCGTCCTCCAGTAACCTACAAAATAGTCACAAAATCTATAGTACCAATCCAATGAATACTGTAATATTTTATCTCCTTTAATATTGATGACACATGTTTTGTTGGGAGGGATACAGTTGGAGGATAAAAGTCCGGAAGTGGCCTAATGCTGATCCTATTCCCAGCACTGCTGCTCGTTTCCAAAACAAATACTTGAACGAAGAGCAAAGGTGTACTTTATTGTTAATTCATGTGATAGAAGGAATGCCCATCACCTCATTCCTGATGCCCATAAATCGACTATAGACTATCCTCATTAAGGATTTATAGGTGAGAGAGGTGCAGTTAGCTGTGTCACATGGGTTTCAACCTTACAGGTTTCTCTATCAACTTAAACCACCGTCCTCAAATGGTGACTGAATGCCTCTGATATTTTAACTATATTCTCAATGTACTGTATGTCCATGTCACATTTCACCCATGTTATTTTTGTGCATTAGACAAGCATGCCACTCTGAAACTGTCCCCCCACAGCCTTTTAGACCACATTTTCCCATGAGCAGAGCCAAATATTTAATCAACCAAGGGGAATTATGTAATTAATGACAAACAATAGAGCCCTTCATTCCCCTAACAGCTTTCCCCTGCTTTCATACTGCAGGAAAAAAAACAGACCTGATTTTCATCTCTTATTTATTTCTGTCCAGATGACAACCGACCAATTGCTTGATTATTTAATTGAAGCACACTAACAATGGATTACTAAGTTTTCACAACATTGAACTCAGTGTATTTTTATAAAATGATTGGAATGATGTCTACCATACCTTTGTGATCATAGCTGCCTATTTCCATGTTGGGCGTTAGCAGTAGGATGTACTGCAACAAACTCGGTTTTATGATCACCTGTTGCTAAGATACTGCAATCGGGAGTTTTATAGAGGTAGTGGTGGAACAAAGAAGGACTTTCATTCTTAATGGCTTACCAATTAACCCATAAGGAAGGATTGGTTTGTACTTCATGAGTATAGCGTTGGTGACAGTCCTTTTTCATTCATTTATTATAGAAATGCTATTATACAACATCAATTAAGACTCATTATTTAGTTTTCAAGTGTTGTTCATTATATTGTATTGTTAGATTCATGTTGATATGGACATATGTGTTAATATGTATACATGTCTATAGACACTGAGTGTACAAAACATTAGGAGCACCTGCTCTTTCCATGACATAGACTGACCAGTTGAATCCAGGTGAAAGCTATGATCATTTATTGATATCACTTGTAAAATCCACTTCAATCAGTGTAGATGAAGGGGAGGAGACAGGTTAAAGAAGGATTTTTAAACCTTGAGACAATTAGACATGGATTGTGTGTGTGTGCCATTCAGAGGGTGAATGGGCAAGACAAAATATTTAAATACCTTTTAACAGGGTATGATAGTAGGTTCCAGGTGCACCAATTTAAGTGTGTCAAGAACTGCAACGCTGCTGGGTTTCTCACGCTCAGTAGTTTCCCATGTGTATCAAGAATGGTCCACCACCCAAATGACATCCAGCCAATTTGACGCAACTGTGGGAAGCATTGGAGTCAACATGGACCAGCATCCATGTGGAACGCTTTTGACACCTTGTAGAGTCCATGCCCTGACGAAATGAGGCTGTTCTGAGAGCAAATGGGGTGCAACTCAAGATTAGGACGGTGTTCCTAATGTTTTGTACACTGTGTAGATAAAGGTTTTTCACAATATATGCAATATACCTTAAAAATACAGAAAACACGTTATTCATTTTACGTTATTCACTGTGACAAATAATACAGTTTGGATTTACATTTCTCCCGAAGTTGTAAACCTCCATGCAAAATATAGAATGATAAACAAATTACAGGTCACTCAAACTGAAAAGCAAAAGATATCACTCTCAAAACAGTTAATTTGCCTTGCTTTGTTGAAAACGGTCAGGCAGTGACATCCATTATACAATCAGTCAGTGTCAGTATTGTCTACAGGAGAGATGATCAGTGGGTTTATGTTTTTTACCGCCATCTTTTCAACAGGGGCTGGAGATAGGATATTGTTTCTCAGTGAAGGTGGAGCCGGTGAAAGAGTAGATATGAGACCTGGCCTCCACATTGTAGATGAAGACATGACCCTTCTCATGATCCACAAATACCCCCACCTTCTGGGGGCTTCTCTCTCAGGGAGAGCGAGACAGGAAGATTAGTGAGAATCATGTACTCATTCCCATTCCTCAGCCACAAAATCCAGGATCCATCCTCAGTGTTCTCATCCCCTTCCTGTTGATGGGCTCTCTGGCCACTCCTAAATCCAATTCAGTCTTCCCCTTAACCTGCACCTCATAGTAAAATCTTCCAGAGGAAAAGCCTCCTTTTCTCAGGACACTGAGAAAAGTATCAAACCTCTCTGGTTTGGCAGTGTCTGATGTATATTTCCACGTTCCACTTGTTTCCATCCTCAGATAGAATGAGATGGTGATGTGCCGTATCAGGGTCTAGAGTCACATCCACTGAATGGGTTTGGATGGTTTGAAGATCTTGACCACTTCCTGTTCACAAGTCTAACTGATTAATGAGTACAATCAGCTGACGATTGAGGTCATCTTTGATCTGATCCTGCTCCTCAGTTAGGTTTTTCAGCTGACAGTTGAGGTCTTCTTTGACGCAATCCCTCTCCAGAATGAGACCCCTTCGCTCACCATGAGCTAAAATGCATTAATCTTTGACTAGAAGTAGTTCCTTGGTGAGGTTTTAATTTTCCTGAGTGAGGTCATCCCACTGCTGTTTACCTTGATCCTTTATATTTTAGACGGCAGATGGTCACAGATAGTCCAATCACAGTAGAAGCAACCAGCAAGAGAAACACTAGAGAGCACCCCCAAAATATCCCTTAATGATTTTCGTCTTCACATATGTACAGTCGTGGCCAAAAGTTTTGAGAATGACACAAATATTAATTTCCATAAAGTTTGCTGCTTCAGTGTCTTTAGATATTTTTGGCAGATGTTACTATGGAATACTGAAGTATAATTACAAGCATTTCATAAGTGTCAAAGGCTTTTATTGACAATTACATGAAGTTGATGCAATCCGCCCTGGCATGCTGTCAATTAACTTCTGGGCCACATCCTGACTGATGGCAGCCCATTCTTGCATAATCAATGATTGGAGTTTGTCAGAATTTGTGGGGTTTTGTTTGTCCACCTGCCTCTTGAGGATTGACCACAAGTTCTCAATGGGATTAAGGTCTAGGGAGTTTCCTGGCCATGGACCCAAAATATCGATGTTTTGTTCCCTGAGCCACTTAGTTATCACTTTTGCCTTATGGCAAGGTGCTCCATCATGCTGGAAAATGCATTGTTCATTACCAAACTGTTCCTGGATGGTTGGGAGAAGTTGCCCTTGGGGGATGTGTTGGTACCATTCTTTATTCATGGCTGTGTTCTTAGGCAAAATTGTGAGTGAGCCCACTCCCTTGGCTGAGAAGCAATCCCACATATGAATGGTCTCAGGATGCTTTACTGTTGGCATGACACAAGACGGATGGTAGCGATCAGCTTGTCTCTCCGGACAAGCTTTTTTCCGGATGCCCCAAACAATCGGAAAGGGGATTCATCAGAGAAAATGACTTTACCCCAGTCCTCAGCAGTCCAATCCCTGTACCTTTTGCAGAATATCAGTCTGTCCCTGATGTTTTTCCTGGAGAGAAGTGGCTTCTTTGCTGCCCTTCTTGACACCAGGCCATCCTCCAAAAGTCTTCGCCTCACTGTGCGTGCAGATGCACTCGCACCTGCCTGCTGCCATTCCTGAGCAAGCTCTGTACTGGTGGTGCCCCGATCCCGCAGCTGAATCAACTTTAGGAGATGGTCCTGGCGCTTGCTGGACTTTCTTGGACGCCCTGAAGCCTTCTTCACAACAATTGAAACGCTCTCCTTGAAGTTCTTGATGATCCGATAAATGGTTGTTTTAGGTGCAATATTACTGGCAGCAATATCCTTGCCTGTGAAGCCCTTTTTGTGCAAAGCAATGATGACGGCATGTGTTTCCTTGGAGGTATACCATGGTTGACAGAGGAAGAACAATGATTCCAAGCACCACCCTCCTTTTGAAGCTTCCAGTCTGTTATTCGAACTCAATCAGCATGACAGAGTAATCTCCAGCCTTGTCCTTGTCAACACTCACACCTGTGTTAATGAGAGAATCACTGACATGATGTCAGCTGGTCCTTTTGTGGCAGGGCTGAAATGCAGTGGAAATGTTTTTGGGATTCAGTTCATTTGCATGGCAAAGAGGGACTTTGCAATTAATTGCAATTCATCTGATCACTCTTCATAACATTCTGGAGTATATGCAAATTGCCATCATACAAACTGAGGCAGCAGACTTTGTGAAAATTAATATTTGTGGCATTCTCAAAACTTTTGGCCACGACTGTACTTAACACACTGGAACAGCTGACTAGGGATGTGACATTCTGTCTTCCTCACTTCATTGAGCAGGCTCTGTTGAACAATACATATAAAATTGGTTTCTGTTTGTCTCCTGTTGAGTGACCTTTAGTTTGGCAGAGTAGAATCCCTCAGTGTTCCTTTGTATCTCTTGATACCAACCATACAATTTGGCTCCCTTGGTTCCCTCACTGTCCTGGATACCAGCCTTTAGATTTACACCTCAGAACGATGGCTACCCTTCTCAGCTCCTCAATTGAGATCACTGGCTGGGATCCAACAGCTACAGACACAAAGGTATACAGGATTTAAAATACTGAAGTGAGGTTTTGAGAAAATTAATACATGTTATAATGCAGACTGTATAGGTTATTGCATTTGACAGAAAATGTAACCTTGCCTTTAATACGGACTTCAACGGTGAGATCATCATACCCTGACTTTGTAACAATCCATCAAGTACTTACTACAATCCATCATCATTGCCTTGCACCCTGGTCAGTTTCATGGAGGTGTTGCATCTTTTCAGTTTGTCTTTAAACAGTGCTGTACTTCCCCTGTAGGAGACCATCTGATCCTTATAGTTGTCTCTTCAGTATTGGTAAAGATGAACAGCAGAGCCTGGGTGGGGCTGTCTAAACCACTCCACTCTCATATCCTCAGCATTGATACCGGGTTTGAGGTAGAGGTCTTCACAGGTCTAAAAAGTTGCACAATGGATCTGTGGCTTTCCCACCCGATCCGAAATGCATCATCAACAAACAAAAAAACAGATACCCATTCTGAATGGAACCCAGGACAGTCAGACCAGTTCTGAAAAAGGCCTGTGGAAAAACAGACCCAAACAGACACGTGCCGGTTCGGATCCTAGAGACCCGTTCAGATCCGAGAGTAAAAAGAGAAAGAAACCTCAGACTGGGCGCTGTCAATAAATGAACACACAGTGAAGGTGTAAAGTAGGCCTACTGTACCCGAGACTGCTCTGTGGAGGAGAAGCAGGAGAGGGACAAAGACAATCTGGTAGCATCACCATCATTCCAGAAAGCGATGATTACACAAATCATCAAGATGAATTCCATAACTTCAAATCAGGGAGTCAATAATGACATTTCAGTGTTTAGAAAGAAATACACACAGAAAAACGGTGGAATGATCTAAAAGCAAATATACCAAAGTCAGTTTTCCTAGTTGAACAAAGGCTTTCCTTCAGTGCAGCCTTGTCCATGTACTCATCTGGTGTGACTTTTTTACTTACAACATAAAACTTGTCCAACTGCCTACCTTTCACACCTACAATGATGAGCCAAAGCTGAACAGAAATCACAGAGATAAAACATATTTTATCTAATCTTGTGTCATAGAAATGTATGATTGGTTTGTTGATTAATTGGTTTGTTGATTGATTGACAGATGTTTCTGTGTTCTTTCAGAGGGGACCCCAACAGGAGCGACATCTGGGGCAACACGCCGCTGCACCACGCCGCCACCAACGGTCACATGCACATCCTCAGCTTCCTGGTCAACTTCGGCGCCAACCTCTTCTCCCAGGACAACGACTTCCACACAGCTATGGACGTGGCAGCGTCGGGCGACCGCATGGACTGCGTGCGATTCCTGGACAGTGCCGCATCACAACAGACCATCCAGAATGCCAAGAAAGTGGCCAGGCTGAAGAAGGAGGCCACCAAAGAGGCTGAAACACGGGTGAAGCTGTGTGAGAGGGTCAAAAAAAGGCATAAGAGCAAGATGGATAAGATGTACCAAGGGTCAGTGTCAGAGGCCAGCATGGCATCTCCGTCGTTCTCCAAGATGGGCACCATCAACAGTGTGAACGAGCAGTTCTCCAAGCTGATCGCCTCCGATACCTCAGGCTCGCTTACGGCCCGGTCAAAGGGGACCCTCCAGAGGATATTCGGGAAAAAGGATAAAGGAACGACGGAGAAGGTGGGAAGAGACGGGAACGTCATCTTCGTCAAGCAGGAGAACGGCACCCTCTCTGGGAAGCCTGAGTTCATGGGTGTTTTCTCCGAGCAGGATGAGATCGATGAGGAAGAGGACGGAGGAATGAGAACATTCACGGATGATGAAGTTAATGACGATGACGAAGGAGGAGATGGCCCAGGAGCCAAGGAGTCCATCTTCAAACGGCCCGGCCTGGGGAACATGGTCTTCAGGAAGAACTTCTCCATGGAGATGGGGATAGAGCCCGATGACTTCCCCAGTGGGAACAATGAAAACCTGGGCTTCCTCATCCGCAGGGAGGGGATCGACACAGAAGGGGAGGACACAGGCTTTGTTGAGGACGAGGAGGACGGCGACCTGCCCTGGAACCAGGAGGAGATCGGCCTGGATGACGACCAGGATGAGGAGACCTCCCCGCTGGATGCCTTCCTCTCATCCATCTCCCTGCCAGACTTCTCCCCAGCCTTCACCCGCGAACAGCTGGACCTGGAGGCGCTGATGCTCTGTTCCGACGACGACCTCAAGGGCATCCGCATCCAACTGGGGCCCCGCAAGAAGATCCTGGAAGCTGCCGCTCGCCGGAAAAGTGCACTGGAGAAACCTGGCGCCATCAAGGACAGCTTCCTGTGATGAAATGATATTGGAGGTGGTTGAAAGTAGGATGGATGCAAGTAGGAGGATGTAGAGTGACAATACTTTTGAATGTAAAGAACACTGATGCAAAGTTGAGAGTTTGAAGTGGAAATACATATCCTGGTTTTCTATCCTTTAAAGACAAATTCTTTCATCTTTCTCTTACCTTGGACTAGGAGTGACTGCAGCCCTTCATTACTTTGCTATAGCCGCCACAGGCTAAAGTTAGCATTGATTCACCCAAAACCATGGGGGGTTCAACAGGCTGGATAAGTCTGGCACTGTGACGAGATAATCGGCGATGGTTGAACTGAGCAGGAATGTCATTTAGATTAATGGAGTGGCAATAACACCACCACAACCACTACCAATCACCATCTTGCAATACCAATTCATGAAGGAAGAAACACTGTCAGATTTCAAACATAATTTGAGCTGCATGCTCTTTTTGGCATGTCTCTGAGAAGCACACAACTCATTTTGAGTAATGATGTAATGTAAGAGCCTATTAAGTGGAAACTGTTCTGATCTTGATTTTCTTGTTCCCTCCTTTGATGATTGATTGAAAGGAGACGATATTGTGATGAATTCAGTTGTGCCATTTTGTATGTGAATTTTAATTGTTGTGATTTGTACATTGATAAAAAAAAACGTATGACAACCAAAATAAATAACGTTTTTAAATCAGTTGATCAATTCTTCCATGTGAGTTGCATGCATACATTTTCTCTGGCTGGATTTTTGGGCACTTGAAAGTTCTGAATCACTAGTGAAGTAGATAAATACCATGCTAAACTGTAGTGAGCCATGAGTTTCTCCTTACCAGGTGACCTAACCAGGAAAATCTCTGAGCTCTAGTAGTGTGAATCTAGCCAATTAAAAAAAGATCTTCAATGTTTATTAGACACACAGCTGATTTGATAGAGAGGCAGACAGAAGGAATCCTAGCAGGCCATGGTCAGGAGATCCTTCTGACCCAGTCAACCAGGCAATGAAGGGAGGAGGAGTCCCATGCACCAGCAGTCAGACGGAAAGCTTTTGATTCTGGCTTCAATTGAGAGGACACAGAGAGAGGGAGAAGACAAGTTCAAGCCAGTCAATCTACATGGGTTGTGTCTGGTGGACAACTTGTCATGGTCATGATGAAGTATCGCTTAAGTCTAAACTGTTTTCCGTATGAAACTTTATAGCAAAGCCATCCAAATAGTTGTTTTTATCTAAACTGTAAGTGACTACAACCAGTCTTGTATGTGCCAGTATGCAGAGTTTGGTCATTATATGAAATCTGACCATATCATACATTGCATAGGATCACCACTGACATTTACAAAGTCTATCTCTGATGTAACCATGAGTCACTGGAGTGGTATTATGGCTATTGGTGATAATATGTGGAGTTACACCTAGGTGGAGCTTCAAATTAGATGAATAATACACTGTGACTAACTGATATACACAAAATGTGTTTTATTACATTATACTTTGAACATGATGGATCAACCTTTTAGGGTGTAACCAAGCAAGGACCTTCGGGGACCTAAACAGCAGGGGGCGATAAGGAGCTCTGTTTCACTTTGCTGAGAAAGTAAAACAGAGAGAAAAGAAGACATGGCGTCTGGTGGTCACGACTCTTAACAATTTTTCGGTCGAGACCTGACACATTTGGATTGTTCTATTGATGCGGCAATGTTTATCAGGTAATGGAACATATTATCACGATGTCAGGGTAGAAGTGTATGGTCTGCAGTCTTAGATTTTGGGCAATAAATAACCATTTTAGGAGGCAAGTGTCGATCATCATTTAACTTAGCAGTTGTCAGCAGTGTCAGTCAGTCTGAGCGCTTTCCAGAAATCTTCGGCAATAACAAACTAGCTTGTTAGTGTTTTAATTACATTCATTGCATATGTAGTGTTCTAATTTCAGTTTCAATGCACTATTTCAATCGAAGGAATCAGTTTGCGTCCTCAAAATTATTGCATTGGTTGAAAATTGTGTAATTGCCATAACAAGGGGGAAATGTAATTACTCCAATATTATGTTGTGTGAACTGGAATGGCGTTATCTGGTCTTGGAATTGTACTAGACACGTGTGATGCTGCTATGAATTCCCTCACTAACCTTACTACTTTTTTTATTGTGTATTATTGTATTTGCTATGGAGAGGCCAGTATATGAGAGGAGGCTGTTTCCCCAGTGGACTGAAAATATTATTGACAGGCAAGCTGGGGAAAAATAGACTGTAGCCAGCAGATTCGACCGGCTTGCTTAAAGCTGCTCTAGGGTTGGACAGCATTCCTGTGTCGATTTTAAAGGCTCTGCATGCTCAGTCAAACACAGCATTTACTCCGATGTGGCTCTGCAGAAGTCAAGGCATTCATACTTGTTGCAATTCGCAGACCTGTTGTCAAGTAAGGGAGTTTGTGTTTATACAAGACATACTGCCAACCAGTCATGTCAATGCAGAGCTATACAGAGTTGTTACGGAGCTTGATTTGGCCTCTGCAGACCTGGGGGGATGAGAAATGCGTTGTACTCCGAATTTTCCCAGTATCCCAACTGTTACACTAAGATTGAACGACTGCTAGTTTTTCTGGAAAAGAGTCATTTTTGTTCTCATGCTAGATAGCAGAAGACATGGCAGCCATTTTGTTGTTCAATGCGCCATGCCATTCCATAATGGTTGCTGTGACTACCTATAACTAGCATGACGTCAGTGTAACAGTTGGGATAATGGGACAATTCGTAGTACAACACATTTCTCATCCCTGGATTGAGGTATGTTTTCTGAGCCAAATCTCGCGCCAGGTCCACGGTTTCTTAATCTACACAGGAATGCTGTCTGACCCTAGTGCAGCTGTAAGCAAGTGGATCAGATCTGCTGGGTAAAGAGACTGTAAGCTACAGTCTATCTGCCTCTTCCTCCCCTACAGGCTTGACTAAAGTGAACGGATGGCCGAAATCATTGCTGTGAACATCTCGGCCACATCCGCCACCTTCTTCCTGCCCCCATCTCCTGTCCTTGAGGACTCTGGCTTTCCCCTGGCCTCGCTGGACAGTGAGGACTATGTGTTTGTGGAGGCCAGGCACCCCAACAAGGTCCTGGAGGGCCTGAACAGCCTGCGTCTCAACAATGCCTTCTGTGATGTGACACTGTGCTGTGGGGGGCAGGAGTTCCCCTGTCACCGCATCGTACTGGCTTCCTTTAGCTCCTACTTCCAGGTATGGACAGTGGTGTACGGTACAATACAACTTTATTCATCCCCACAGGGAGTGTTGAAGTTATCACTGGGACAAGAGTACAAAAACATACATTGTCCAAGAGCAGACATAGAATCCATACACTACTTCTCCATACACTACAAGGAGTCGTCTCCCAGGATTTTGGGGGAAATTTTTAAAGGCATTTCCTGCAATTGTGCACAGTTTGACATTACTTTATAATGCCTCTCTTGAAGGGTATTTTGAAAACAGTACAAGTGGAAGGATAAGTCAGCACCATCATGAATTAAGGTATTTCAAGGCAAATATTAAGACAAAAAAGATCAAGACTGCGTTATTATAATTGTGAATATTTACATATAAAAAGAAAGTTCCTGCAATTCTACAGTTTGACATGAATTTATGCCCTCTCTTGAGGGATACTTTGAAAATGTTATAAGTGAAAGGATCAGTCACCATCAATGAAAGTATTTAAAATATTAATAATACACAAAAGATGAAGACTGAGTACTATTATAATGATGATGCACATTCATATTTACATAGGATATCATCTACTAAATTCATCATACATTAACTATCAAGTTTTTTAGTTTTCATAGTTTACAGGTGGAGGTTGAGCTAAAACATACCTTGAACTAAGGACTGGCTGAATGCCTGTTAGAGAGGGAGAGTCGGGGGAGAGTCTTCATTGAAACTGTAAATTAGTAATATTTCACTTACTGGTACTGAAGCAGGATGCGCACAAATATATAGTGCGCCTGTATAGACAGCGGAGGAGGCTCAGTGCGTCTGAACAGGGCCGGACTAATGCAGTGCAGTTTTATAAATGCTATTCTACACATTTTGTCATGATGCTGAGAGAAAATGTTGCGGTTTTAAAGCAATTTTTTGTGCAGTTCTACACATTTTCCGTGGGGTAGAGAGAAACGTGCTGTTTTATAGCTTATCTCATGCTATTCACATTTTGCCATGAGGATGAGAAATAAATTATCAGTTTTAAATCAAATGTCCGGGTATTCTACAATTTCCTGTTATTCTACAATCAACCTGTTCGGAATATTGGGGGAGGGGACATGTCCCTCTCATCCCCCGTGGCAATTTTGCGTATGATACACTAACACTTACTAACTCATACCGGACAGTCAGACTGCGTTAATATAAGTCAGTGGCCTCGAGGTTTGAGCGTTGGACTTCCGGAGCCGACAAGGTAAAAATAAATCTGTCGCTGTGCCCTTGAGCACAGGGCCCTTGCCCCTGAGGCACTTAACCCTAATTGCTCCAAGGGCACTGTACAATGGTGACCCTGGTCGTGGCCCCACTCCATGCGGGTGTCTCAGGGGGAGTTGGGATATGCAAACTACACACTTGTGTATAACAGGACAAATATAAGCACCCCCCCCCCCCCCAAATGATTATTCTAACTACTATACTACATAGACCCAGAGTGCAATACAGTGGTGCAACGGGGATGCGCAAGCTGACGGTGCCCCTGCTCCTGAACTATTCCATTTACTGAATGGATACAGTTTACTGATGACCGTGCATCTTTTATATTGTCACTCACTGCAGACCTGAAGTACTTAAATGTGGTCATTTGCTGTTGGCGCTTTTCCATTGGCAGGAGTCTGCTTCTCTCTTGTCCTAATGCTCTGCCCTCCCCAGGCCATGTTCTCCACAGACCTGATGGAGTCCAGACAGGAGCGGGTGGCCATCAACGGGGTGGAGTCCCAGATGATTGGCATGCTGGTCAGCTACGCCTACACGGCTGAGGTGGTCATCTCCAAGGCCAACGTGCAGGTGAGGTCGAACCGTTGTCTTCCTGTCTCACTTTGTAGTCAGCTTCTAGTTTAGCATTGCAGTTGTTAAATTAAAGTTGAACTACCCCAGAGTTGAAGTCAGTTTCATTCCTAGTTATAAATACAGTAAATGGCACTTCTCATTTCCTAAATAAATGTCCTGAGTTGACTGTCTTGAAATCAAATGTCATTGACCTGTGACCCCCAGGCCCTGCTGGCTGCGGCCAACCTCTTGGACGTGATGGCAGTGCGTGAAGCCTGCTGCCGCTTCATGGAGCGCCAGATGGATGAGATGAACTGTGTGGGCATCCACTGCTTCGCTGAGGCCCACTCCTGCAGGGAGCTGGAGAAACGCAGCATGGACTACATCCTCCAGCACTTCGGCAGTGTCTGCCAACAGGTGAGATAGGAAGGAAGTCTGGGTTCTGTAGTCCAAACCTGGGGCGTCTCAATAGTTTCAAATGTATTTTTCACCTCTGTTCAATGCAGCACAGATGAAGGAGAACACAATGATCCCAGAGAGGTATTCGGTTTCACCCGTGTTGTTCCTTCAGAACAGTGCAGACGAAGGAGAGGACATTTCTCATGTCTCATTGTTTAGACATACACAAATAATGGGAATGTGAGAAAGGGGAAGTGACATCATAGTCAACTGTCTTTTGTTCCCCTTGCCTCTTTTGAACACTGCCCCCCCCCCCCCCCCCCCAGGAGGAGTTCCTGTCTCTGTGTGCAGACAAGCTGACGGAGATCATCGCCAGCGACCACCTGAACGTAGCCAAGGAGGAGACTGTGTTCGAGGCCACCATGCTGTGGCTGGACAAGAGCGCCACCCGCAGGCAGAGCTTTGAAAAGGTCAGCGTGGAAACACAACAGTCAATGCAGTGGTCCCTCATTGTCCGTGTGTTGAGCAGTATCTAGGCAACAGATTGTGTCCAGCTCTGTGCTACGCCCCTCCCTACAGTTGACTGTGGTATGTGGGGTTTTAAGCTCTGGAATCCCCAGTAGATCTGACAGTCTGAAACCCCAGCTGTCAGTCACTCAGCGTTACATAAACGTTAGGGGTGTTAGAAATGTGTTATTCTTCAATAACACAAACTACAAAGCAAATCGGGGGGAGAAAAATAGGTTTATTCAGAGAGGACAAATCAAGATGTTATGCTGGGAGTCAGATGTTCAGTCTCCCCTGTCCTCAGCTTTTCCCCACTGAACAAAGGAACAGGATGCCATTTATAACCCCCCACCCTAGCCTGGGGTTGACCAATCAGAAGTCCTTGCAGTACAACTTGGCCAATGGCCAAATAACCAGTATCCTGCTCCCGACTCAATGTACAGACCAATGAAAACGTGGCACATGTAGCCCACGTCGCTCTGAGTTCAGGAGTGACTTTCCACAGATTCTGAACAGATGTTGAACTGAACCAACTCCTATTTACAATTCTCTATTGACCATTAGTACTCTCATCCTCTGCGTTGTATATTTATCTTCAAAATATTCTTATATTCCCCCTAGGCCATTTCTAAAATGACATTTTAACTATATTTATTTTTTAAAACAACATTAGAAAACATGAAAAAATAAACGGAATAAAAAAACATTAAACGGTAAAGCATAAAATCATTTACATTATTAAACACCTTGCATTTTTCTCTAAAACACAAAGGGCATATTGTACCTGCCGTTGCCATAAGAAATAGATTTCACACAAAGTTATAGAAAAGAGGACATAACAAGTGTGACAGCACATCTGAGAGAGCATGGTTCACTACAGCACCGAGGACAGTTACCACGGGCACATTGACCACAATCATGAGGCTTGGAGTGATGATGAAGACCCTTATGATCCCCAGCACATTCTGGTGAACACCACTGATACCCATCTCCAAAAGCCACAGTTGATGAATCTTATGATATCTCCTATCACGTAACCATCGGATTTTAGCAGACAAACATCGGGCAATAGCACATTGCCGGGGCGGCAGGGTAGCCTAGTGGTTAGAGCGTTGGACTAGTAACCGAAAGGTTGCAAGTTTGAATCCCTGAGCTGACAAGGTACAAATCTGTCGTTCTTCCCCTGAACAAGGCAGTTAACCCATTGTTCCTAGGCTGTCATTGTAAATAAGAATTTGTTCTTAACTGACTTGCCTAGTTAAATAAAGATACATTAAAAATAACCTGGATGAGGATAAGAGAAATATCCACAACTCCCACTATTGGAAGTATCATGCCCACCTAAAAACGTCCCCATGTACCACATGTGGAAGAACCACATGACTAAGCCTAAATCATCTGGATTGTAATCATGATATTTAGCACCTTCAGTCCTGATCTTTTGGAATAGGTCAGTTATTTCCTCACAATTATCAGGAATGTAAGTACAGCATTCAGCACCAATCACAGCACATGTACCCCCTTGTGCGGACAGAAGATAATCAAGGACCAAACTATTTTGCATCGCCACAGTCCAAATGGCAACCATCTCAGCTGTAATTAACTTAAGACTCTCAACTGTACTATGAGCTAGGATTTCCACAGAGTTAGCCATATTAATAACTTCCCGTGCTATTTTAGAAATACCATAAGAGGAAAACACAATTGCAAAGTATCTCTCCGTTTCTGTAATCACACGTTTATGACGCTATGAAAAAGGAGAATTCACTGAATGTCTTACATGGGAATTACACAACCCTTAATAACACGACCCTTAATAACACGACCCTTAATAACACGACCCTTAATAACACGACCCTTAATAACACGACCCTTGCCACAACTTTGGTAACCAGGAATAGCTATCATACCATTATTGATGATATTACCCAAGGTATTGAGTGACCTATTAAAACATAACCACCCAACAGGGGCATGTGTAATAACTAGGTAAGGTGGTCGCTGATTAGTGTCATTGGTAATCTCAAATGACGGAAGGTACTGCAGAACTAGGTACTCTCGCATGTTGATACTCAACATTCTCACCCAAATTAGTACCAATAATCGTCTTATACCAATTAACATCTCTCCATATACCCAACATTTCACTCTGGTTAAAAGGAATAGCCCTTAATGGAATACCTGCCCTTGATGTGAATGGAGCATACGTACAAACCCAACAACTACTTTGATTGACTACTGTGGCATAGTGTAGAGAGAGAGAGCTAGAAACATATTGACTCCCAAGTGTCCCTCATCCTGCTGATGCATCTCTGTGTTGGTTCTAGAATCGAAGGATATTACTTCAGCTTCAGACGGTAGATTCTCATAATGAAATGACGGAAACAAAAAAGTGAAATTAACATGTCCTGGTTTCAAGAGAAATCTATATTTCCTATAGATTTCCCTAAGTAAGCATGTCCAGATTTTCAGGAGATATATGTTTTGTGCAAGGTGGGGCATCACCTGTGAAGCACACTGGTTCCATATCCAAAGTTCCACACTTAGTCTAAATAGGATGGTTCTGAACTGTAGATCCCTGCAGTTGTCTAATTTGCCACGTCACCTTCCCTTCAGAAATGTTCAATGTAGAGTCAAGTTGCATAATAACATCAAAGCCTAAAGTAGTTTGTTCAAAGGAGCTTATCCAAACCCCTGCATCAATCTTCATTGGACCAATAGAAATTGATAATGGTTTAGTATGTTTCATATTTGTCGTCCCCCCCCCCCCCCCCCCACACACACTCCTGTTGCTCTCATCTTCTTGCCCGTGTACTGAGGACATATATGTTTTGCATAAGCTATGGGCAGTACAGTGACTTCATCACCCGTATCAACTAAAGAAAGTTGTTATCCATCATGTTCAAATATTCCATCCGATTTCATATGTACACCAGCTGAGATGGAACGTAAGAGGGGGTCTGTTAGTTTACCTCCACAGCATCCAGCAACCTCTGCTGCTGAGTATTGTGTCGTTGGGACTGTTGTCTTGTTTCCATTTTCCCTTAGATGGACCCTGCTTCTCCTGGCCACTTCTCATAAAATAACGTTTTCTTTTTCAACAGTCTCGTTGCCAGTGACCAGAAATCCCGCAATAATGACATACTCCAGGTTTCTCTTGTTGTGAACGGATAATGTTGTTGGTTTCACTCGGAACCTGCATAATTCTGATAACCACGTCTCGTGGATGCTTAAATGCTCATTTATGTGTGATCACTGTCCTCTGGAAGTTTATCTTTACTCCCTTTTACAGCCTAAGACATCGTTTGTCACTGCTGTCAGAATCTGTTGACTCAAAGACAGACAGTGCCGACCAGTTGCTTGAAACCTGATCTGCCTTGCACAACTCGGTGTAAGGATAGATTAGGAGAAAACCGAGAGGCCACAGGTGGGGGTCACGTCTGACCTTTTCATCTGTGTCTCCTGCTCTACTTTGAAATGGTTCTAGAGAGTGAATTTAAAATCTGTTTCATGTTCACATCCGAAAGAGCTGTTCCACCCTTTTCCAGAGTGGTTTTCTCACTTAACAATGACATTACATTAACATCAAAAGTTGTATAATATATATAGCTCTGTTTATATTTATTTATCCACAAAATATATATCTCTGTATGTGTGTGTGTATGTATGTATGTGTGTGTGTATATATATATATATATATCACACACACACACACACAGTGGGGGGGGGGAGAGTATTTGATCCCCTGCTGATTTTGTACATTTGCCCACTGACAAAGAAAGGATCAGTCTATAATTTTAATGTTAGGTTTATTTGAACAGTGAGAGACAGAATAGCAACAACAAAAAAATCCAGAAAAACACATGTCAAAAATGTTATAAATTGATTTGCATTTTAATGAGGGAAATAAGTATTTGACCCCCTCTCAATCAGAAAGATTTCTGGCTCCCAGGTGTCTTTTATACAGGTAACGTGCTGAGATTAGGAGCACACTCTTAAAGGGAGTGCTCCTAACCGCAGCTTGCTACCTACGCCGTGAAGGACTGAAATCACTACGTCGTGAAGGACTGAAATCCTGCAGCGCCCGCAAGGTCCCCCTGCTCAAGAATACATATACATGCCCGTCTGAAGTTTGCCAATGAACATCTGAATGATTCAGAGGACAACTGGGTGAAAGTGTTGTGGTCAGATGAGACCAAAATGGAGCTCTTTGACATCAACTCAACTCGCCGTGTTTGGAGGAGGAGGAATGCTGCCTATGACCCCAAGAACACCATCCCCACCGTCAAACATGGAGGTGGAAACATTATGCTTTGGGGGTGTTTTTCAGCTAAGGGGACAGGACAACTTCACCGCATCAA
This sequence comes from Salmo trutta, assembly GCF_901001165.1. Classification (NCBI taxonomy): domain Eukaryota; kingdom Metazoa; phylum Chordata; class Actinopteri; order Salmoniformes; family Salmonidae; genus Salmo; species Salmo trutta. The sequence goes on along the minus strand of NC_042957.1, from coordinate 64,685,234 downwards.
AGGGACGATGGACGGGGCCATGTACCGTCAAATCTTGGGTGAGAACCTCCTTCCCTCAGCCAGGGCATTGAAAATGGGTCGTGGATGGGTATTCCAGCATGACAATGACCCAAAACACACGGCCAAGGCAACAAAGGAGTGGCTCAAGAAGAAGCACATTAAGGTTCTGGAGTGGCCTAGCCAGTCTCCAGACCTTAATCTCATAGAAAATCTGTGGAGGGAGCTGAAGGTTCGAGTTGCCAAACATCAGCCTCGAAACCTTAATGACTTGGAGAATATCTGCAAAGACGAGTGGGACAAAATCCCTCCTGAGATGTGTGCAAACCTGGTGGCCAACTACAAGAAACGTCTGACCTCTGTGATTGCCAACAAGGGTTTTGCCACCAAGTACTAAGTCATGTTTTGCAGAGGGGTCATATACTTATTTCCCTCATTAAAATGCAAATCATTTTCTAACATTTTTTACATGTGTTTTTCTGGATTTTTTTTGTTGTTATTCTGTCTCTCACTGTTCAAATAAACCTACTATTACAATTATAAACAGATAATTTCTTTGTAAGTGGGCAAACGTACAAAAACAGCAGGGGATCAAAAACTTTTTTCCCCCACTGTGTGTGTGTGTGCATAACCCCTTTTGAGGACCCAACCCTGTTCCAGAACACATTGTTTCTGTAGGGCCTGGCTACCCATAACTTATCTTCACTCAAAGCTTGTTGAATGCTTACAAGCCTTACATTTACCACACGTGTAAAAATTGGTACTCAATTAGCAATTCACTTCTATGCAACAAGAAGGTTTCACAAAAACAGAGGACTCCAACCTTTTAATAGAGTAAACAAAGGACTTGAACACTTATACATCGCAGATACATGTCACTCATTGCTTACACTATTTGAACCTGATTTGGTTTTTTAAAAATGATATTTGTCTAGACTCACCCAGCAATTATGCCATCAATCAGGAGATTAAGAGTTGACTCTCCCAAAGTGGGTTGCGCTCAGCCTCTTTCTTCTGGATCAACACACAGTTGATAAGGTCTTGTTGTTGTTCAGACCAATTCATCTGGAACACGGCACCAAGTGTTAGCAATTTTTTTTTATTCTTCAGTAACACAAACTCCAAAGCAAATCGGGGGGAGAAAAATAGGTTTATTCAGAGGACAAATCAAGATGCTATGCTGGGAGTCAGATGTTCAGTCTCCCCTGTCCTCAGCTTTTCCTCACCGAACAAAGGAACAGGATGTCATTTATAACCCCCCACCCTAGCCTGGGGTTGACCAATCAGAAGTCCTTGCAGTACAACTTGGCCAATGGCCAAATAACCAGTATCCTGCTCCCGACTCAATGTACAGACCAATGAAAACGTGGCACATGTAGCCCACGTTGCTCTGAGTTCAGGACTGACTTTCCACAGATTCTGAACAGATGTTGAACTGAACCAACTACTATTTACAATTCGCTATTGACCATTAGTACTCTAGTACTCTTGTCTTCTCATCCTCTGCGTTGCGTATTTATCTTCAAAATATTCTTATAGAGGTTAGAACCCCATTGTATGGTCCTGTAGTAACCATGGGCCCTGGAAGGTGTCACCCTGGCCTGGCACCAATAGGATTTAGAGCCTCTCAGATGTGAGTCGGTGTCATTTTGGATAGGTCAGGGGTCAGCAATCCTATCATGTTAAGTGTAAGTTGGAGGTATCAAGGTCGCTCTGGTAAAATGGAATAGGACCTAACCTTTCAATTAAAATAACTCAATTGAAGGTTAGGTCATATGGCCTTGTTTTAAAGTGTATATAAAACTGTAGAGGTCGGATGGAGATGCCTGCCTGTGTCTGTGTCCAGTGAGTGCGGGTGTGTTTGTTTTCAGTGTATGTCGTCATTCTAACCCACGTCTCCCTGCAGGTCTTGGAGCACATCCGCCTGCCCCTGATCAGCCCGTACTACATCCACGATGTGATTGAGTCTCTGGAGGTGGTCCGGGAGTCCCAGCGCTGTCAGAGGCTCATCTCTGAGGCCAAGGACTACCTGCTGCTACAGGACCGACGAGGAGAGCTCTACTGCCCCCGAGCACGCCCACGTAGGTCCACAGGTAGGTACCACACGCATGGCTACATGCACATAAACACACTCCAAATACACCCTGTCACCCTGACTCACACAAACACAAGGACTTTAACACACACACATTTAACCTCCCACTTGCCAAACTCCTCCACACGCCTAGCGCTTTAATTAGCTTTCCGAAGCGCAAACCCTGGTATGCCTGGAGGATTGTTCTACCAACTGCCTTTTAATACAATGATCAGCTCTCTGAAGGGACTAGTCTCTGTGGCTCCCCAGTCACATCCCTCTCTGCTGGCCTCTCTCTGTGACAGGGACAGCTGAGGTGATTGTGACAGTGGGGGGAGAGGATGATAAGGTGGTGCTGCGTAGCGTGGAGAGTTTTGACCCCCTTACCAGCCAGTGGAAGAGTCTGGCCTGCCTGCCCTTCGCTGTCAGTAAACACGGCCTGGTGGTTTCAGGTGAGGATCATTTGGTTTAGTTTGTATATTAACACCTAGTGATAAGATGGATCCTACTACTGTATGTTATAGATTGTTATAGGACCTTTGTTACATTTGACCTAATGCTTGAGAATGAGATGAAGAAAAATGTCAGTTTCTCACAAAATACACACATTTGTGAGGAATTCTATTATTTTCTAATCTATTCCAATCTCCATGTTCTCTCCCCCAGGCTCCACTCTGTACCTGGCTGGAGGGGAGTTCCCTGATGGCTCGGCCAGCAGAGAGATGTGGCGCTATGACCCCTGCTTCGATTCCTGGCTGGAGATGGCCCCCATGAATGTAGCCCGCTCAGAGCTAGGTAAAAATCAGTCAATTCTAGCCATTTATTTATCCATTTTAACATACTGTCTGACATGTCAGCGTTAAAATTTGTTTTATTCCATAACACTGGTTAGGACAGCCGGGGACTTTGTGTCAGGTTAACAATAGCCAATACAGTACATCATTTGTGACTGCTGGCAGACTTCTGATTGAAGATAGACTTCCATTGGATAACTCCTCTCTGTTTAAAGTTGAGCAGGCCGGATCTTCCATGAATATGTCCCCCTCCCTCCCCTCCAGGTTTGGTGATGCTGGATGGCTATGTGTTTGCGGTGGGGGGCTGGGAGGGCCGTTCCCGCCTGGACTCGGTAGAGTGTTACAACCCCCACACCAACACCTGGCAGTTCATGGAGTCGGTCAAGATGGCCGTCACCAGCCCTGCTGTGGTGGCACTGGATGGACTGCTCTATGTCACAGGTAGGGGAGATCATTGCTCACCCACTTCCAGAGAACTCTATGGCTGCGTCTACACAGGCAGCCCAATTCTATTTTTTTTCATGAATTGGTCTTTTGACCAATCAGATCAGCTCTGAAAAAGATCTGATGTGATTGAGAAAAATATCAGAATTGGGATGACTGTATAAACGCAGGTAAAGTATTTACTGTGGACAGTCACAGCAACTCTATAGGTTCAGCTTGGTTTATATAATTTTTCTGAAATTGCTTTATGCGGTAGTTTGAATTGTCTATAGGTCATCTTTAATATTAGATAGTAACTTATCAGTGTCCTCCTGGCTCCTAGGTGGTGCTGTTCTAGAGGATGGTGACGGCACAGACCTGGCCCAGGTGTACAACCCTAAAACGTCTGTATGGACTGAGGTGGCCCCCATGCAGATCGCTCGCTCTGGCTCTGCTGCCTGCACCCTGAAGGGGAAAATCTACGTCATAGGTATCAGGGATCAGTTTTGACTTTTGGATCACAATGAATACAATTACATGGACATGGGGGACCTGATCCTAGATCAGCACACCTACTCTAAGATGCTTGATACATAGTGACTTTTCCCTGAACACGTGACCTGATCAGGAAAAAAGTAGCAAGGCCCTAGTTTGAAGCCAGAGGATATTTCCACATTGTCTGTGGAAAAATACATTAGGATTTTCTCCTGTATTCCATTCCTAGGTGGCTGGCATGCGTCCACAGAGAACACAGACAAGGTGGAGTGTTACGACCCCAAGAGTAACCAGTGGACCATGTGTGCCCATATGAGGGAGAGGCGCTACCGGCCTGGTGTGGCCGTGGTGGACGGCAAGATCTACGTGCTGGGTGGAGAGGAGGGCTGGGACAGGTAAAAGACAGCTCCATGTCAAGCCTTTCTAATTATATTCAGCTTGATTGTATTTATTAGGACACACCTGAGCAAAATGGTTTTCAACAGAAAATGAAAGTAAGCGTTTCTTATTGAACAAGTTGACGTATTCTCTCCCTATTTCAGTCGGTTTTCTCGCGTTTGGTGCCTACTGAATACGACCCTGATTTGGCAGGTGCAAGGCCTATCAAATATATTTTTAAGGAGAATATGAAAAGTATCTGGGGTGCCTATGGCACCCTATTCATAGCACTACTTTTGATGAAATGGCACCTTATTCCATATGTAGTGCACTACATTTGACCAGAGCCTACGCAACCTGTCCCATCTGTCCGCCAGGTACCACGACACCATCGAGCGGTACTGTGAGGAGACAGACAGCTGGGAGATCGTGGGGGAGATGCCCACCAGCCGGAGCTGGCTGAGCTGTGTCTCTCTGCAGCTGAGGAAGGATGCCCATGGTGGCAGCCGCCCCGGCACTGCCTCGGAGACCGAGTTCTCTGTGGACTGAGGGGGGAAAGAGAGACGGATGGAGGGAGAACTCCAGACCATTAATTTATATTGCTCCAGACTGCCACCTTTTGGAGAGCTCCGACTATGCATCTCTGCCAAACAGTCAACCTGACCCTGGCTGTTCAGGTGCTGAACAGAAGTCACTCTGTGCCAGAGAGAATGCCAGAGGGCAGCTAACTACCTTAGTAGGGCTGCTATTCTGTCTCATTGTGAGTCTTGACCTTGCCAAGTCACTGCGCCTCAAGGCTTAACTCATGGAGGACAGTTGTGTGACTGCCTCAATGGCAAGCCTGACAAAAGTGGTCTTTATTTCACCATGAAAGCCTGTTCTTACTCAATGGCATGGTTCCATTCTGTTGCCATGGCAATATGTCACTGTGTCCATGGTAAAGGTATCATTTAGGATGGATGACCCTCGTCACCCACTTATGGAACCCTCTCTCTTGTAATGTTACGTAAACGTTTGGGGTCAGGCTGTTTCATTAGAACTGTCACCTTACAACGATGACTTAACGAGATGTTCTCTCCACAACCATCGTAGTGTATTTTTATGTGATGTTTCTTTAGTTGTGGATGGCCCATTTTATTACAATTGGAAGATCATTATTTTTCCCCGTTTATAAAAGATGCTCTTTATTGGCCAAAGAATCCATTGTGAACCAATATTTGAGACAAATTAGTGAAGAAAAGCCAAACATGTTTGAAGTGTTTTGTCATGCAAATTTGGAAGGTCTGTTCACAATTGCCTTTTGACTGCCTGTTATATGGTTTAGTTTATATTTGTCTAATCGGTATGCTTAGTAAATGTTGCTTTCCAGTAGTCATTTTAATTCTGTAAAAGTGGAAATTAATAAAAAGCATATGGATGCCAATATGGTTATTACTGAATCGGACTAGCATGCCACTCTAGGTTGAGATGCACCCAGAATCATTTTGTCCCCCTGTAGATGCCAGGATCTAAACCCATTTTACCGCATGGCTTTTACCCAAGTTTCCATACAAGTTTCCATACAAGTTTCCATACATGCATCCATCTGCCCATATAGGTTCCTTTGATTACAATGCTGAAACAGGATCATTTTAACTAAGACATAATTATACATTATCACCTACACAGTGACTTGCCCAATGTATTTAATCAAATTATAATTTAAAACCAAATGTAGGAATGTTTCCCAGATGAAACACTACAAATACTGGAATGAACATCTGTACCAAAACTAAGTGTAATTGCATTTATCATTTTACCAGGTAAGTTGACTGAGAACACATTCTCATTTACAGCAACAACCTGGGGAATAGTTTCAGGGGATGAATGAGCCAATTGTAAACTGGGGGTGGCCATGATGGTATGAGGGCCAGATTGGGAATTTAGCCAGGACACTGGGGTTAACACCCCTACTCTTACAATAAGTGCAATGGGATCTTTAATGACCTCAGAGTCAGGACACCCCATCCAAAAGACAGCACCCTACACAGGGCAGTGTCTCCAATCACAGCCCTGGGGCATTGGGATATTTTTTAGACCAGAGGAAAGGGTGCCTTCTACTGGCCCTCCAACACCACTTTCAGCAGCATCTGGTCTCCCATCCAGGGACTGACCAGGACCAACCCTGCTTAGCTTCAGAAGCAAGCCAGCAGTGGGATGCAGGGTGGTATGCTGCTGGCTATGATTCTACTATGCTTAGTTTGACATCCCGTATACTCTTTATATATAATTGCCACATTTACAACATAGTAATGTTAAAAACAAGTTAAGCCATTTTTGTTCCAACGCTTCAGATAGACCTATTCTGTCCCAACATTTCAAAATGGACACAGCCCTACAAAATAGAATCTTCTATACATGAGTCTGACAGGACATGAAACAGAGCAGGACAACATTAAATCATAGCCCGTCCCATCGTTAACCCTACAACCCCCATCCTGAGCTCTCTGCTCACACCAGCAGTCTCTCAATGGCCATCTGGGTAGACTGGATCTGGGGCTTGAGCTGCGAGCCATCCTTGATGGTGACTGAAGTGGCAATGACTGGGCGTGAGACCCCGCAGGCGCGTCCCAGGGCCTGCTTGGAGCGCACAATCACATAGGGCACGTTCTTGTCCTCACAGAGCAGTGGCAGGTGGAGGATGATCTCCAGGGGCTCTGCGTCTGCGTCCATCACAATGAACTCAGCAATACCACAGTTAAGTGTTTTAGTGGCTGGGGGAGAGAGGACAAGCAGAGGTCAGAGAGTAACAAATCTGAAGCTGTTAGGTGAGGTGGTACTTTTCCAGAGGCATGTCGATTGTATTACTGGTCTGGATGAAATGCTGGTCTTCCTCCGAACACGTTAGGAGCAAGAGAGTAGCGAGTTAATGTCACATGCACAGTGAAATGCCTTTTTTACAAACTCAAAACCCAACAATGCAATAATCAATGTATTACTAAGAAAAAAATAAAGAACGAGGTAAATATACAAAGTATACTATATACAGGAAATATTTTAAAAGTCAGTTCCAATACCATATTTACATGTGCAGGGATACTGGAGTGATGGAGGTAGATATATATATAGGGGTAAGGTGACTAGGCGATGGGATATAAGTTAAGAGTAGCAGCAGCTTGCATGTGAGTGGGTGTGCAGGTCTGTACAGTCAGTATAAATGCATGTGCATATTATGTGCGAACGACCAAATGGAGTGAGTGTGTTGGAGTGACAGTGTGTGTGCTTAGCGAGTGCAAATACTGATATATAAGGCCAATGAAGATACATGGTAAACTCGGTCCGTGTAGCTATTTTGTTAGCTGTTGTTTTGCTTGGGGATAGAAGCTGTTCAAGAGCCTGTTGGTGTCAGACTTGATGCACCGGTACCTCTTGCCATGCGGCAGCAGAGAAAATAGTCTATGGCTTGGGTGGTTGGGGTCTTTGATGATTTTCCGGGCCATCTTTTCACACCGCCTGATATAGAGGTCCTGGATGGAAGGGAGCTCTGCCCCCATAATGTACTGGGCTGTCCGCAGAACCCTCTGTAGCGCCATGCGATCGAGGGCGGTGCTACTGCCATACCAAGCAGTGATGCAGCCAGTCAACATGCTCTCAATGGTACAGCTGTAGAACTTGTTCACCCCCCTGAGGGGGACAAGGCACTGTCGCGCCTTCTTCACGACAGATTCTCCGCGCCTGCTTTTCGACCGTTTTAAGTCTTTAGTGATTTGGACACGAGGAACTTGAAGCCATCTACCTGCTCCACTGCCGCCCCATTGATGTAGTCCACAATCAGCTCCTTGGTCTTGCTGACATTAAAGGAGAGGTTGTTGCTCCGGCACCACACTGTCATGTCTCTGACCTCCTCCCTGTAGGCTGACTCATCGTCGCCGGTGATCAGGCCAACCACTGTTGTGTCGTCAGCAAACTTAATAATGGTATTGGAGTCGTGGATGGCCACAGTCGTGGGTGAACAGGGAATACAGGAGGGGACTAAGCATGGGCCCCTGTGTTAAGGGTCAGCGTGGTGGAGGTAAATGTTGCCTACCCTCACCACCTGGGGTTGGCCCATCAAAGTCCAGGATCCAGGTGCAGAGGGAGGTGTTCAGACCTAGAGTCCTAAGCTTGGTGATGAGCGTGGAGGGAATAATGGTGTTGAACGCTGAGCTGTAATCAATGAACAGCATTCTCACATAGGTATTCCTCTTATCTAGGTGGGTGAGGGCAGTGTGGAGAGCAATTGAGATTGCGTCATCTATGGATCTGTTGGGGTGTATGCAAATTGTAGCGGGTCTACGGTGGCTGGGATGGTGGAGTTAATGTGTGCCATAACCAGCCTCTCAAAGCACTTCATGATTACAGAAGTGAGTGCTACAGGGCGGTAGTCATTGTGGCATGAAGCCTTAGAGTTCTTAGGGACAGGAATGATGGTGGTCATCTTAAAACATGTGGGGATTACAGACTGGGACATGGAGAGGTTGAAAATGACTGAATATGCCTGCCAGCTGTTTTGCGCATGCTGAGAACGCGCCCTGGAATACCGGCGGGGCCCTTGGGCGTGTTGACCTGATTAAAGACCCTTCTCACGTCGGCCTCAGAGAGCGAGATCCCCCCAGTCCTTCGGGTCGGTGACGACCCTCACACCCGGCTCGATGTTGTTGTCGTCAAAGCGTGCGTAAAATGCATAGAGTTCGTCACCTTGTTGGAGTAAACATCTTGTGTGTTTCCAACCCTGCAACCAAAACAATGTAGTTCCACTACAGATAGGTTTGTCTCACCTTCATTGGCCCCTTTGCGGAGCTGCATGTAATTGGCAGCTTGCTGCATAAGGTCCAGGATGGTTTTGCTCAGTGTGGCATCAGCCAGAGGGTAGGCCTTGGGGTTGACTTCTGCATCAGCCTAATAGGGTTAAATATATTGTGGTTAGAATTAATATGGTGACCAGGCCACACATATCAACACAGCGTGGACAGCCGCTGGGGGGGTCTCGTTTTAGCGGTCTTTTGACGGATCCACTCAAAGGACAGGTCAATAGCGACCACTGGCGGTTGTCCAGAGTGCATAGGTAATGTTAGCTAGTTACTACAGTGAATGTTGAGCTGCGAGCCAGCAGTGAATGTTGTAAACACATATCTCGGTCACAGTCGCCACACATACATTTTTGCTACTCTTTTAGGAATAATAATATCTAATCTGGACAAATCAGACAAATTACTTTCATGGACTCAATAATGCAAGTTAGTTTAGAAGTCCCCAGTACATTTGAACATCGAGGAAACACGTGGTGGAGTGGTGCTGCCAGACATTTCATAAACTCTACAATAAGACAGCTAGTCGGTTGGACGCTACACCCGCAATAGCATCTGCTAAATGTGTGTGACCAATACATTTGATTTGAACAACAGATAGCTAGCTACCTTGCTAACTAACTTAGCTAGCACAGGCATACTTCGATTATTCTGAGTTCACCATTTCTTCAAATTTCCAGTGATTAAGATGTTAAATCCCTCTGTCCTCTCGGCGTGTGCTTCACAGAGGACAGAAATAACCTGTTGAAAGACGTTTTAAAAATGTGCAGAGTGAGTCCACAGAACGACGAGACAGAACTTTCTCAAACCTCAGCAGCACTGATAAGCTTTCGCTTGTTTGACTCTTTCCTACTGATCAACATTTTGGCCTTAATCACTCTGCTTCCCTTCACACCTGTGGACCAGTGGAGGCTGCTGAAGGGAGGACGGCTCATAATAATGGTTGGAACGGAGCGAATGGCATCAAACACATGGAAATAATGTGTTTGAAGTATTTGATAAATTCCACTTATACTACTCCAGCCATTACCACGAGCCTGTCCTCCCCAATTAAGGTGGCACTAATCTCATGTGCTGTGGACATAGATATTGGGGCCCCAGTGATGACTCCCCTCAACCTAGAATAAGCACCAGGGACATGGCTTTTAATCTTCTTCCCATTAAGCTTTTCCATTTGCAGAATCTTCCCTTGCTGAGCCTGGCTACCACAAAATATTGTACCATGTACCATTTCCAATTAACCGGGCTGACTTAACTTCACCTCTCTCTTTCTCCACGGCATTAGTTATGTGCCGATTGTCTATGGTGGAAGCTACCGGCGACCCGGGAGGAGGGACTTTAATCGCGCAGTAGAAATAGTATTCTATCGAGATACGAAACTCTCAGCTGTTGTAATGAATTTAGGGATAGTGCATATTCTGAATATAGTTTTTTTTAAGTCAGTGAGAATCCCCATACCTCAAAATTCAAAATCCAACAGCTAATGGCTGCAAGACACAAATACTTGCATTAGCTCCCTTAAATAATGCCTTGGCTTTTAGGATAGAATACCAGTCTTGTATTGCGTAGATGGATTCAAATCCATTTGCAATCAGTCTCACTTGTGTGAGTAACCTTGCATGAGACCTGAAGACTTGCGCTAGTTCCCCAAGCTAATGCATAGGCTTTAGCTCAGTGGGCTAAGACAGTCTTGTGGTGGGTTTGATGACAAGCCCAGTTGATCACACCAGACCTGCCCTCTCTCTTCAGCTCAGCTGTTTCTTCTTCAGTCACCACAACTGTTTTGTTTTATTGTAGTGTATTTAACACATACCCTTACGGCAAAAGTTCCAATATGAAAATGCATTACAGTCGACTCAGCCTGTCCATACAACTTCTGAATCTGATCCATGTTAATCTTGTTAAAGGGGCAATCTGCAGTTGCTACATCCATTTTGCACTTATAAATGAATGGTATATACCCTAACTATCGTGCCCAGATGTCATTAGTCATACCTCATCACAACCCAAAATATTAGCTTGTATTATTCCAATGGTTAATGTAAACAAACACTGTATCAGTGGAGGCTGGTGGAAGGAGCTATAGGATGATGGGCTCATTGTAATGGCTGGAATGGAACGGTATCAAACACATGGAAACCACATGTTTTACTCCGTTCCATTGATTCCATTCCATCCATTACAATGAGGCCGCTCCTCCCAACAGTCTCCTCTGCATTGTATAGCCTCAAACCATGGTTACAACTTTCATTTGGATATCATGGATGGTCGGTCCTTGCATCCATAGCTCTGTCTATGAATTTAAGTAGTAACATTTCTACAGGCTCATCCCTCAGATTTTTACCAAAACAGTATTGTTTCAAATACCGATTGGCCCTTTAAAGTGAAATATCTTTGACGAATCTTTTTACCATTTTTGGATTGTGAAGAGCGGTGCATTGTGGGTAGGGCGTCCATATCTGTATTTTACTGCGGCTGAAGGAGAGAAACGGGAGTCATGAAAGGGATCCGAACTCTAAATAAATTATCCGTGAGTCTCGTTACTCTATCCTATTAAACGTGTATTTTACAACTATGTATCATGAGGTTTCGTGCATTCTTTCTTTTGGGGAGTCAATTGGAACCCGCCCCGTGGACTCACCGGCTAAGTAGCCAAGGTTGGCTAGTGGAAACGGATGGTTAATTAGCCTGTCGGTTACCCTAGCTAAAGTTAGCTAGGCGCGCTTACTTCTATAATCTTGACCGAGATAATGTATCCAATCGGTTTCATGAACCTATAATAGCCATTCTTACTTACAAATGACGCTATGTACTACATTTTACAATGGCATGTTCACTACTGGCGAATCGCTGGCAGGCTGTCACGTAGCCCATAGTTCCACTCCAGCTCAACCCATTGAAGGTCATTGCGGTTTTGCTGGTTTTTTCAGATCAATCCCGCACTGACAATCAAAGCCAGGTGACGTCATGGAACAGTCAATGTCTCAATTCACCTATCAAGTAATCTCATTGCAATGTTGATTGGTAGTGATGGGATTTAGTAACTGGCAGCTTTAGCTACGACAGTCTGACAATAAGCCACCGGTTTGCCCTAGCCCTCACCCTCCGATCCAACAGGTCCCAGACGTGCTCAATGGGATTGAGATCCGGGCTCTTCGCTGGCCATGGCAGAACACTGACATTCCTGTCTTGCAGGAAATCACGCACAGAACGAGCAGTATGGCTGGTGGCATTGTCATGCTGGAGGGTCATGTCAGAATGAGCCTGCAGGAAGGGTACCACATGAGGGAGGAGGATGTCTTCCCTGTAACGCACAGCGTTGAGATTGCCTGCAATGACAACAAGATCAGTCCGATGATGCTGTGATACACCGCCCCAGACCATGACGGACCCTCCACCTCCAAATCGATCCCGCTCCAGAGTACAGGCCTCGGTGTAACGCTCATTCCTTCGACGATAGACGCAAATCCGACCGTCACCCCTGGTGAGACAAAACCGTGACTTTTTGCCAGTCCTGTCTGGTCCAGCGACGGTGGGTTTGTGCCTATAAGTGATGTTGTCGCCAGTGATGTCTGGTGAGGACCTGCCTTACAACAGGCCTACAGCCCTCAGTCCAGCCTCTCTCAGCCTATTGCGGACAGTCTGAGCACTGATGGAGGGATTGTGCGTTCCTGGTGTAACTCGGGCAGTTGTTGTTGCCATCCTGTACCTGTCCCGCAGGTGTGATGTTCGAAGTTATTTGGATTTTTACTAATTATTTTTGAAAGACATGGTCCTGAAAAAGGGACGTTTCTTTTTTTTGCTGAGTTTATTAGCTTTTCAGATATCAGGTTCTAGGTTGGTTTAGGTCAGAGGTCTCCAACAGGTCGATTAGCTCGCAGCCCACCTACGAGATGTTCGCCAAACAATTCTGAAAGTACATACAATTTGACAAGTATCAAGTATCAGACACAGCAAGCTCCCAGTTACTATCTAATCAACGCAACATTGACATTATCCAACTCCTGGTTAGCCACTATTGGCTGAAAAAGCCATACCTAACACTATCTGCCTATTAATTTCCAGCAATATTGCGTTTGTCTGTGTGGTGCGCGCGTTTCTCCATCACACTATGTGTAGCCAGTTGATATGATAACCATTTTGTGGGTTGACAGATAGTTTCCCCAAAACCTTCTCAATTAAATGTTAACTGCAAAGTTGGTTCTTCTTCTTTGGTATAATGGCGTTCGCATCAATTATATGTGCATTCCGCCACCTACTGTACAAGATGATAATAAGGCTCAAAAAAGGACGGGAAAAAATGGGGTAAAAAATACATTACAAAAATTCCATACAAACTATCTGTAACGAAATGTTAATTAAACTAAATGAAACTAAAGCTTTTCTGTTTTAAGCAGGTCCCTACACAGGCTCAGAAGGATCCTGTGATGGCGAGACATATCCTGGTGACAGTAGTCCTTGCAGTGCTTCTGCCATTAAGTCTTGGAGGCCCAAAAACTTATCGGCTGCAGATATGATGTCCAGCTTCTTGGACACTTGTGCAGTACAATTAATAACTGTGGCTATAAATGCTACAAAATACACCTTTTTCACAATAAGTGTATTCAACATTTGCAACTGGTTGTGGCATATCCCCTGCCACATCTTCTTCAGAACTGTGGCCTCTTGCCCCTTCAAAGCTCTTCACCTCCTACATCCCTGATCTTTGACACCTCAACCTCTTTCACCCTAACAGGGCACTCAGGAAATTCGGAAATACAATCCCCTCCACAGTTTCAACATTTTACATTAAGACTCTTCAATAACATTCCTTCCGTCTGCAAAGACTTGACACATGGCCAACCTTTTTACACTTCTTACATTGTATCGGGTTTTGGACGAACGCTTTTACGGCGGTATATACTAATTAAACAATAATACAGATAAACTGCTCCTTTTTCCCATTCTCCTTTATGTGTCAAGCGATGTGCATTAACTACTCCTGGAATTTTTGGCCTAAGATAATGATTATCAATGTCCAATAAGACGCCAGAAATAACATTTTACCGGTGCCCTGCTCCGAAAATCAAAGCTGTTCACTTCATGCGTCGATATTTTTGCGAGGCACAATGCACACTCCTTTTGCTCTTTAGATACACACAATATCAACACCATACCACTTCTGGTTACTTTGACAGCATCCACTTTTACCAATGCTGCCTTCACCATCCTCGTGACTTCAAAAGGGTTTCCCAAATAAACATCTTTATCCAAAAAACGTACTCCAACAAGGAACGATACATCAGACTCATTTTCCACAACAACTTCAGCCCATTTTGTTCCATTCTTCACTGTTGTCCACTAATCTTTCTCACTAACTGTATTCGACGCACTTTCAGCTTTAAACGACACTTCTTCTTCCGCCATATCACGGTCTTAGCACATTCCTCACTCACTAGATACGCAATTAAATGGCCAGATGCGCAACTTAAGGGGAATTACACAAAAAATACATGTATTTTTACATACCTAAGGTTTCTTACATACCTAAAAAAATTTATTTTTCCGTTGACATGGACTCAGAACATCCAATTTTGTTGTTTTTCTATGAACAATTATACTTTTGAAAGTGAACTTTAACAAATCTAAAACCAGGAAAAATAAAACAGAAAACATAGTGTACAAGAGTAAGTAGTTCAATAAGAACCCAGAGAAGAGAAGAAAAATGGGCCTATTTGAAAGCTAGGAAAAAAAGTAGCTTGCTACACTTCTTTTTTTTTTAGTAGCTCTCATGCCAGAAAAGGTTGGAGACACCTGTTTTGGTTATTTCTGTGGAAATAACATTAAAATGCTTTAATGTGGAAAATTATCTGTAAGACTGCATACTGCAAAAAAATGAGTAGCTTCTATTTCTCTCTTTCATATTGTTGTCGGGTTGTCTGGTCAAGCAGACACCATCATCTGTTCTGACATAAGATGTTTGACTGGGGGTTGGATCATATCAGGTCTTTAGGATTTAGCCTTACTACCGATTGAGTTTCCCTACACCTCACCCTCATCTTAGCCAAGGTGCTACAGCCAATGTATGATGTGTCTTCTTGGAAGGACAAATAAGAAGGCTTAACATACTACATATTTCAGGTTGGCCTGGCACCCAGTGAGTCTACCCTCAGAGTGGACTAAATATCATCAAGAATACCCACCGCTCTAGTCTAGACCAGGCTCAGAATTCATCTGCCGTCATTAGGTCTAGAGGAAGCTGCACGTATCACAAAACATCCTCCTAAACAAAACCTGTTATGATGGTTTGGTTTAATCCACCTGTAGTATTATTTTCAGCCATAAGAAGTCATTTGACTGGGGTCATTTGAGGACAGAAGGAAATCTAGATCCCTCCACATGAATTGAATAGTGTATCATATCATATTGTAATTCCCTAGCTGAGGAAGTGCTGGTGAGTGTTTGTTGACATGGTTTTTATCATTTCCCTCCCCAGATACGATGCTATGCAGCCAGGAGGAGTGATGTCCTCACTGAGCCCTTGGCTGGCCTGAAGGCTGGGGCGGCCCTGCCCCCCCAGAGTGTACAGGTATGTCATAGAGGCCAAGACGTTTTCACATGGGATCACAGGAAAAACTCTGGGCCCTAGTTGTAGCCCAAACTGGGGTGTGGAGTTTTTCTTGGTGGGTCCTTGCGTGGCGTGTCAGGGATGAGGATGTGCTCTACTCTATGGCTAAGCATTGTGATTATGTTCATGTGTAGACTTGTTTTAGGCACTACCATGCACACACTTTTACTTACTGTGCAGCCATATTTTTCCCTCCATATTGGAAAATGAAATTTTGGTTGTGTAGTTGATCACAAGAACTTTACCTCAGTTGAACAGAATGGAATGTTTACTCTCTTATTCACTCTGCAGTTTCCAAAACAACAATGCTGCCAGTCTCACGTGTGTTCCAGCTGTGACATCATGACTCTCCCTCCCTGTGTTCTCTACTAGATGTCCAAGCTGCCCAACGGTCTAGTGATCGCGTCGTTGGAGAACTACTCTCCCGTGTCCAGTGTGGGTGTGTTTGTGAAAGCAGGCACTCGTTATGAGACTGTGGAGAACCAGGGAGTCAGTCATGTCCTGCGGTTGGCAGCCAACCTGGTAAGTCCCAGTGGTTTTATGAATGGATTGATCTCTTTGACTTGTGAATGACTTCAACAATAAGGGCAATTTCCATCACAACTACACTGTTTTTTTAAGTCCTTAAGTTAATGAATGAACACTGTCACTGTTGTTGTTTTCAGACTACTAAGGGAGCGTCTGCGTTCAGGATCTGTCGTGGTGTGGAGGCAGTGGGGGGTAGTCTGAGGTCAGTGAGAATGGAGAGTACAGCACTATGTCCCCTCCCTCCCTGTCCCCTAACCCCATTTCTGTCCTCATGCAGAGTATACATTATACTGTTCCCTATCACCCTATCTCCACATACAGACTGTATGCTACAATATACCCTCTGTTACCCTGTATGGCTCAGTTGGTAGAGCATGGCGCTTGTACTGCCAGGGTTGTGGGTTCGATTCTCGGGGCCAACCATAAGTAAAATGTATGCACGCATGACTGTAAGTCGCTTTGGATAAAAGCGTCTGCTAAATGGAATATTATTATTATTATATTATACACTTGTGTACCCCTTACCTCCTTGTCCCTTATTCCTTATGGGTCCCCGCCTGACTTGCTGTAAATAAACATAAATGTAGGAGGCAGTGAAACATTAACACAAGCCTTCCCTGTAGCTCAGTTGGTAGAGCATGGTGTTTGCAACACCAGGGTTGTGGGTTCGATTCCCACGGGGGGCCAGCACAGAAAAAAATGTATGATATGTATGAAATTGTATGAAATGTATGCATTCACTACTGTAAGTCGCTCTGGATAAGAGCGTCTGCTAAATGACTAAAATGTAAATGTAAATGTAACACCCATACCTCGAACAAGCTATAGCTTCACTACATTATAGATGCACACACATACAGTTGCCCTCGAGTCAACGGGGGGCTCACGTTTTAGGATGGAGTAGAATTAACAAGATGAGAGAAGCACAGACTCACATGCAGGTTGACATTTATTGGGATGAATCTTGTCCTGGGGGCAAAGCTCCAGTGTTCCGCTAGATGGGCCAGCTGCAAAGTCAAAATTGACTATATCGTAAACAAAGTTATGAAAACAAAAATGTGTTTTTTTCATCTCAATTTAAGGTTAGCAGTATGGTTAGGTTTAAAATCAGATTTTATGACTTTGTGGCTGTGCCAGCTAGTGACCACCCTGTAGAGCTGCCTCCAGTACATGAATCATCCCAGTAAATGCCAACCTGCACACACAGCACAAGAATGTTCCTATTTTCACCTCATTGCAAAGCAATGTGCATCATAGCTAGTCTAGTCTGGAGGATGTAGCTCAGATGTCTGTTTTCTGTGTGTCTGCAGGGTAACGTCATCGAGGGAGACCATGGTTTACTCTGTGGAGTGTTTGAGAGACCACTTGTAAGTACCCTTACTACCGCAGCCAGACTCCCTCATAGTGTGTGGGTTTACTTTGGTGTTGAAATGATGGATGGGGAAACTTGAATTACGGGCACGTTGTATGCGAGGACAGGGTTGATTCATAGTGTAATTAGCCCCTGTATTTCTTACCTATTTATCATAGAGGCTTTCCACAGGGCCACTTGAGATCATCTTGATTCATCATCTACAGTGGCAAGAAACAGTATGTGAACCCTTTGTAATTATCTCGGTTTCTGCATAAATTGGTCATCAAATTTGATCTGATCTTCATCTAAGTCACAACAATAGACAAACATAGTGTGCTTAAATGAATAACACACAAATTATTGTATTTTTCTTGTCTATATTGAATACATAATTTAAACATTCACAGTGTAGGTTGGAAAAAGTTTGTGAACCCCTAGGTTAATGACTTCTCCAAAAGCTAATTGGAGTCAGGAGTCAGCTAACCTGGAGTCCAATCAATGAGACGAGATTGGAGATGTTGGTTATAATGTTGCCCTATAAAAAACACTCACAAAATGTGAGTTTCCTATTCACAAGAAGCATTGCCTGATGTGAACCATGCCTCGAACAAAAGAGATCTCAGAAGACCTAAGATAAAAATGGTTGGCTTGCATAAAGCTGGAAAGGGTTACAAAAGTATCTCTAAAAGCCTTGATGTTTATCAGTCCACGGTAAGACAAATTCTCTATAAATGGAGAAAGTTCAGCACTGTTGCTGCTCTCCCTAGGAGTGGCCGTCCTGCAAAGATGACTGCTAGAGCACAGTGCAGAATGCTCAATGAGGTTAAGAAGAATCCTAGAGTGTCAGCTAAAGACTTGCAGAAATCTCTGGATCATACTAACATCTCTGATGAGTCTAAGATACGTAAAACACTAAACAAGAATGGTGTTCATGGGAGGACACCACGGAAGAAGCCACTGCTGTCCAAAAAAAACACTGCTGCACGTCTGAAGTTTGCAAAAGTGCACCTGGATGTTCCACAGCGCTACTGGCAAAATAGTCTGTGGACAGATGAAACTACAGTTGAGTTGTTTGGAAGGAACACACAACACTGTGTGGAGAAAAAAAGGCACAGCACACTAACATCAAAACCTCATCCCAACTGTAAAGTATGGTGGAGGGAGCATCATGGTTTGGGGCTGATTTGCTGCCTCAGAGCCTGGACAGCTAGCTATGATCAACGGAAAAATGAATTCCCAAGTTTATCAAGACATTTTGCAGGAGAATGTAAGGCTATCTGTCCGTCAATTGAAGCTCAACAGAAGTTGGGTGATGCAACAGGACAACGACCAAAAACACAGAAGTAAATCAACAATAGAATGGCTTCAACAGAAGAAAATAGGCCTTCTGGAGTGGCCCAGTCAGAGTCCTGACCTCAACCCGAATGAGATGCTGTGGCATGACCTCAAGAGAGCAGTTCACACCAGACATCCCAAGAATATTGCTGAACTGAAACAGTTTTGTAAAGAGGAATGGTCCAAAATTCCTCCTGACCGTTGTGCAGATCTGATCCGCAACTACAGTCGTGGCCAAAAGTTTTGAGGATGACACAAATATTAATTTCCACCAAGTTTGCTGCTTCAGTGTCTTTAGATATTTTTGGCAGATGTTACTATGGAATATTGAAGTATAATTACAAGCATTTCATAAGTGTCAAAGGCTTTTATTGACACTTACATGAAGTTGATGCAAAGAGTCAATATTTGCAGTGTTGACCCTTCTTTTTCAAGACCTCTGCAATCCGCCCTGGCATGCTGTCAATTAACTTCTGGGCCACATCCTGACTGATGGCAGCCCATTCTTGCATAATCAATGATTGGAGTTTGTCAGAATTTGTGGGGTTTTGTTTGACTATAAAAAACTTGAGGATTGACCACAAGTTCTCAATGGGATTAAGGTCTGGGGAGTTTCCTGTCCATGGACCCAAAATATCGATGTTTTGTTCCCCGAGCCACTTAGTTATCAAGGTGCCCCATCATGCTGGAAAAGGCATTGTTCGTCACCAAACTGTTCCTGGATGGTTGGGAGAAGTTGCTCTCGTAGGATGTGTTGGTACCATTCTTTATTCATGGCTGTGTTCTTAGGCAAAATTGTGAGTGAGCCCACTCCCTTGGCTGAGACGCAACCCCACACATGAATGGTCTCAAGATCATTTACTGTTGGCATGACACAGGACTGATGGTAGCGCTCACCTTGTCTTCTCCGGACAAGCTTTTTTCCGGATGCCCCAAACAATCGGAAAGGGGATTCATCAGAGAAAATGACTTTACCCCAGTCCTCAGCAGTCCAATCCCTGTACCTTTTGCAGAATATCAGTCTGTCCCTGATGTTTTTCCTGGAGAGAAGTGGCTTCTTTGCTGCCCTTCTTGACACCAGGCCATCTTCCAAAAGTCTTCGCCTCACTGTGCGTGCAGATGCACTCACACCTGCCTGCTGCCATTCCTGAGCAAGCTCTGTACTGGTGGTGCCTCGATCCCGCAGCTGAATCAACTTTAGGAGACGGTCCTGGCGCTTGCTGGACTTTCTTGGGCGCCCTGAAGCCTTCTTCACGACATTTGAACTGCTCTCCTTGAAGTCCTTGATGATCCGATAAATGGTTGATTTAGGTGCAATCTTACTGGCAGCAATATCTTTGCCTGTGAAGCCCTTTTTGTGCAAAGCAATGATGATGGCACGTGTTTCCTTGCAGGTAACCATGGTTGACAGAGGAAGAACAATGATTCCAAGCACCACCCTCCTTTTGAAGCTTCCAGTCTGTTATTTGAACTTAATCAGCATGACAGAGTGATCTCCAGCCTTGTCCTCATCAACACTCACACCTGTGTTAACGAGAGAATCACTGACATGATGTTGGCTGGTCCTTTTGTGGCAGGGCTGAAATGCAGTGGAAATGTTTTTTGGGATTCAGTTCATTTGCATGGCAAAGAGGGACTTTGCAATTCATCTGATCACTCTTCATAACATTCTGGAGTATGTGCAAATTGCCATCATACAAACTGAGGCAACAGACTTTGTGAAAATTAATATTTGTGTCATTCACAAAACCTTTGGCCGCGACTGTACAGAAAATGTTTGGTTGAGGTTATTGCTGCCAAAGGAGGGTCAACCAGTCATTAAATCCAAGGGTTCACAAACTTTTTCCACCCTGCACTGTGAATGTTTACACGGTGTGTTCAGTAAAGACATGAAAACTTCTAATTGTTTGTGTGATTAGTTTAAGCAGACTGTGTTTGTCTATTGTTGTGACTTAGATGAAGATCAGATCAAATTTGATGACCAATTTAGGCAGAAATCCAGGTATTTCCAAAAGGTTCACATACTTTTTCTTGCCACTGTATGTTGAGAGTTATGACTGTTGCATTGCCCGTGTGTGTCCGTGTGTTTGTGTCTGCCCATCCAACGTCCATCCTTCTCCTCAGAGACACAGTGATGGAGTACCTGATCAACGTGACCACGACCCCAGAGTTCCGGCCATGGGAAGTGGACGACCTGACCTCCAGGGTCAAGGTAGACCGGGCCCTGGCCCACCAGTGTTCACAGATAGGTCAGCAACACTTCCCCTCTATTCACTTTACTTGTCCAGCACGATTGCTCCTTGTTGAATTAATATGTTTTATTGAATTACCAGTAGCATTTTGGTTTAGTATATATTTGTATGCTGCAGATGAATTTTTTGTCTATAGTCATTTGTCTAGCATCCTGTTATTAGTTCTCCTTGCCAACACACTGACTGAAGTCTTTTGTTATGGGGTTTATTTCTCTGAAGGTGTTATTGAGAAGTTGCATGAAGCTGCTTACAAAAACGCTCTATCCAACTCCCTGTACTGTCCTGACTACATGGTTGGCAAAGTCAGTGGTGAACAGGTAAGACTGTGTTAATAGCTGTGTTGTTCACTATAGTGCTACCTTGTGTTTGTCACTGCTTAGCTCTCTCTTAAACTCTCTCCTACTTCCTTATCCCCCTTAGCTGCAGTCCTTTGTCCAGAACAATTTCACCAGTGCCAGAATGGCTCTTGTAGGACTAGGTGAGTGTGTCTGGCTGTTAGTCTTTTTGATCCAATGGCACCCTGGGTTCTCCTTTCTACATGTTGCAGCTCCTTCAGCATGTCTCCGGGGCTGTTCTGATTCCTTGCCCTACCTTTTCCCTGAAGTGTACAGCCCCTCATGGATTGAAAAGGATTATGGTGGAAACTCACTCTAGCCAATGTATTACTTTTAAATCCGTGAGGGGACATTGAGCAAGTGCACACTTCAGGAAGAAGGGTAGGGAATCGGAACAACCCTATTGATTGGGTCACTATGAGGGTCATATCTTTTGAATTAGGCTGACGTAAACACTCTCTCCCTCTGTGTGTGCGTGCGTACTGTGTACACATCACATTTCCTTTGGCCTCTGTCCAAACCCTAGAGTTAAAGGCTGTCTAAAGATATGTGGAGTAGAGGTCAGCTGTTCTGCTCTAGTATGACGCACTGTGTGTGTGACATGACTGCTCTCTGCTATGTACAAGTGATAGGAAATAAATCGCTAGTTACATATTGAGATATTATTTTTGCCGATATCGTATTCTTTTGATAATATCTCAATATTGTTTTTCCACTAGTTGGCTGTACCTGCCCCAAAACTTGTTCTCAATCTTCTTTTTAAATAGGGAGCCAATTTATTTTCAGCACTTAACACTACATGGTCTTAAGTATGTGGACACCTACCTGTCGAACATCTCATTCCAGAATCATGGTTAATAATATGGAGATGGTCCCCCCCTTTGCTGCTTTAACAGCCTCCACTCTTCTGGGAAGGCTTTCCACTAGATGTTGGAACATTGCTGCGGGGACTTGCTTTCATTAAGCCACAAGAGTATTAGTGAGGTCGGGCACTGATGTTGGGCGATTAGGCCTGGCTCGCAGTTGGCGTTCCAAGTCATCCCAAATGTGTTCGATGGGGTTGAGGTCAGGGCTCTGTGCAGGCCATTCAAGTTCTTCCACACCGATCTCGACAAACCATTTCTGTATGGACCTCGCTTTGTGCACGGGGGCATTGTCATGCTAAAACAGGAAAGGGCCTTCCCCAAACTGTTACCACAAAGTTGGAAGCACAGAATCGTTTGGAATGTCATTGTATGCTGTAGTGTTAAGATTTCCCTTCACTGGAACTAAGGGGCCCGAACTATGAAAAACAGCCCCAGACCATTATTCCTCCTCCATCAAACTTTACAGTTGGTACTATGCATTGGGGCAGGTAGCATTCTCCTGGCATCCGCCAAACCCAGATTCGTCCGTTGGACTACCAGATGGTGAAGCGCAATTCATCACTCCAGAGAACACATTTCCATTGCTCCAGAGTCCAATGGCGGCGAGCTTTACACCACTCCAGCCAACGCATGAACTTAAGCTTGTGTGTGGCTGCTCGGCCATGGAAACCCATTTCATGAAGCTCCTGGTGAGCAGTTATTGTGTTATTGTTGCTTCCAGAGGCAGTTTGGAACTCGGTAGTGAGTGTTGCAACCCGAGGACAGACAATTTTTACGCGCTTCAGCACTCGGCAGTCCCGTTCCGTGAACTTGTGTGGCCTACCCTTTCGCGGCTGAGCTGTTGTTGCTCCGAGACGTTTCCACTTCACAATAACAGCACTTACAGTTGACTGGGGTAGCTCTAGCAGGGCAGAAATTTGACAAACTGACTTGTTGGAAAGGTGGCATCCTATGACGGTGCCACGTTGAAAGTCACTGAGCTCTTCAGTACAGGCCATTCTACTGCCAATGTTTGTCTATGGAGATTGCATGACGTGGGCTCGATTTTTTTTACACCTGTCAGCAACGGGTGTGGCTGAAGTAGCCGAATCCACTAAGTTGAAGGGGTGTCCACATACTTTTAGCCATGTAGTATATTTCCCTTACTGATCAAAAGTCGTGGCTCTCTCTTGTCCCTCGGCAGCAGATATATGGTGAGCAAAATATATATTGCATCGCAATAAAATCACAGTATCGAATCGCAATACATATAGAACAACACTACATATCGCTTCGGCACCTAAGTATGGTGATAATATTGTGAGGTCCCTGGCAATTCCCGGCCCTAGTATGTACCCCTGTGTGAAACACTGAACTGAGGGCATGTGACGTCTATGTGATGACAGTCCACCTGTGTGTGTGTGTCTCCTGCTGGCTCTCTGGTGTGTCTTCCAGTGACATGACCCCTGTCTGTGCCGTCTCTCCCCAGGTGTGAATCACTCTGTGCTGAGGCAGGTAGGAGAGCAGTTTCTCAGTGTCCGCAGTGGGGCTGGAGTTGCTGGGGCCAAGGCTGTATACCGCGGAGGTAAGACCCATAGAGAGCCTTAGAAGCAATGCCTAACTGCTGAGCTCTAGTCTGGGCCACTGATTCAGTCAACCCCAGTGTGTGAGCCAAGATGGGTTGTGTGTTCGTGCCCTGATGGTGGTTAACTGTGTGTCCCTGCAGGTGAGCTGCGGGTGCAGAACGGGGCCGGTCTGGTCCACTCGCTGATCGCCAGCGAGGGCGGTGTGACTGGATCAGCAGAGGCCAATGCCTTTAGTGTACTGCAAAGGGTTCTGGGAGCCGGGCCACACGTAAAGAGAGGCTCCAACGTCACCAGCAAACTGAGCCAGGGCATCGCCAAGGCAACCACACAGCCCTTCGATGTGAGTAACTTCCCTGTTTGTTGCTACAGTTATTCCTGTGTTGTTGGTTGTGGTCACTACAATAGAAATCAATATTCTACATAGCTGAAATTCTACATAACTGGAGTCTTCATTGTATGATTGTCTAAATTACGCACAGAGAAAAATAAAAGCTTTAGAGGTTAGAAAGCACAATGATCTTGGACTATCTTGTGTACAGAAGTTAATCTAATGCTTATTTCTCTGTCTCCTATGCAGGCCACAGCGTTCAATGCCACATACGCTGACTCTGGACTCTTTGGAGTCTACTCCATCGCCCAAGCCGACTCCGCAGGAGAGGTGAGCACACTATAATGCAGTAGTAACATAAGAATATGATAGAACCTGATATATGTTGATAAGTGACTGTCCCTAACAGTGCCTGTCCCTCTCTGTACAGGTGATCAAAGCTGCCATCGCCCAGGTGACAGGGGTTGCGAAGGGAGGCGTGTCCGAGGATGATGTCGCCAGAGCAAAGTGAGTTCACTGAACAACATGGCTCATTAAGTGGACATGAAACTTGGCGCTGTCTCTCTGTGGTTCTATTTAACCTTTAAGCAAGCCAGTCAGTTAATAACAAATTATTATTTACATTGATGGCCTATAATACCTTTTTGCCCTGATTTGACCTCTGACCCTGTCCCCCCTCTTACCTGGTAGGAAGCAGTTGAAAGCGGAGTACCTGATGTCCATGGAGAGTTCCGAGGGCCTGCTGGAGGAGATGGGGGCCCAGGCTCTGTCCAGCGGAGCCTACCACTCACCAGAGACAGTTACCCAGAGCATCGACTCTGTCAGCCACGCAGACGTCGTCAACGTGAGTACACTTCAACATTCACTACTGCTATATATATATATATATATATATATACACTGCTCAAAAAAATAAAGGGAACACTTAAACAACACAATGTAACTCCAAGTCAAACACACTTCTGTGAAATCAAATTGTCCACTTAGGAAGCAACACTGATTGAAAATAAATTTCACATGCTGTTGTGCAAATGGAATAGACAACAGGTGGAAATTATAGGCAATTAGCAAGACACCCCCAATATAGGAGTGTTCCTGCTGGTGGGGACCACAGACCACTTCTCAGTTCCTATGCTTCCTGGCTGATGTTTTGGTCACTTTTGAATGCTGGCGGTGCTTTCACTCTAGTGGTAGCATGAGACGGAGTCTACAACCCACACAAGTGGCTCAGGTAGTGCAGCTCATCCAGGATGGCACATCAATGCAAGCTGTGGCAAGAAGGTTTGCTGTGTCTGTCAGCGTAGTGTCCAGAGCATGGAGGCGCTACCAGGAGACAGGCCAGTACATCAGGAGACTTGGAGGAGGCCGTAGGAGGGCAACAACCCAGCAGCAGGACCGCTACCTCTGCCTTTGTGCAAGGAGGAGCAGGAGAAGCACTGCCAGAGCCCTGCAAAATGACCTCCAGCAGGCCACAAATGTGCATGTGTCTGCTCAAACGGTCAGAAACAGACTCCATGAGGGTGGTATGAGGGCCCGACGTCCACAGGTGGGGGTTGTGCTTACAGCCCAACACCGTGCAGGACGTTTAGCATTTGCCAGAGAACACCAATAATGGCAAATTCGCCACTGGCGCCCTGTGCTCTTCACAGATGAAAGCAGGTTCACACTGAGCACGTGACAGACGTGACAGAGTCTGGAGATGCCGTGGAGAACGTTCTGCTGCCTGCAACATCCTCCAGCATGACCGGTTTGGCGGTGGGTCAGTCATGGTGTGGGGTGGCATTTCTTTGGGGGGCCGCACAGCCCTCCATGTGCTCGCCAGAGGTAGCCTGACTGCCATTAGGTACCGAGATGAGATCCTCAGACCCCTTGTGAGACCATATGCTGGTGCGGTTGGCCCTGGGTTCCTCCTAATGCAAGACAATGCTAGACCTCATGTGGCTGGAGTGTGTCAGCAGTTCCTGCAAGAGGAAGGCATTGATGCTATGGACTGGCCCGCCCGTTCCCCAGACCTGAATCCAATTGAGCACATCTGGGACATCATGTCTCGCTCCATCCACCAACGCCACATTGCACCACAGACTGTCCAGGAGTTGGCGGATGCTTTAGTCCAGGTCTGGGAGGAGACCCCTCAGGAGACCATCCGCCACCTCATCAGGAGCATGCCCAGGCGTTGTAGGGAGGTCATACAGGCACGTGGAGGCCACACACACTACTGAGCCTCATTTTGACTTGTTTTAAGGACATTACATCAAAGTTGGATCAGCCTGTAGTGTGGTTTTCCACTTTAATTTTGAGTGTGACTCCAAATCCAGACCTCCATGGGTTGATAAATTGGATTTCCATTTATTATTTTTGTGTGATTTTGTTGTCAGCACATTCAACTATGTAAAGAAAAAAGTATTTAATAAGATTATTTATTTCATTCAGATCTAGGATGTGTTGTTTAAGTGTTCCCTTTATTTTTTTTAGCAGTATATATATAAATATATATATACTTCTCAACTGTATATGTGTGTGTGTGTGTGTGTATATATATATATATATATATATATATATATATATACAGTTGAAGTCGGAAGTTTACATACACTTAAGATGGAGTCATTAAAAATCGTTTTTCAACCACTCCACAAATTTCTTGTTAACAAACTATAGTTTTGGCAAGTCGGTTAGGATATCTACTTTGTGCATGACAAAGTCATGGCATGGCTTTCCAAGCTTCTGATAGGCTAATTGACATCATTTGAGTAAATTGGAGGTGTACCTGTGGATGTATTTCAAAGCCTACCTTGCTTGACATCATGGGAAAATCAAGACATCAGCCAAGACCTCAGAAAATAAATTGTAGACCTACACAAGTCTGGTTCATCCTTGGGAGCAATTTCCAAACGCCTGAAGGTACCACGTTCATCTGTACAAACAATAGTACGCAAGTATAAACACCATGGGACCACGCAGCCGTCATACCGCTCAGGAAGGAGACGCGTTCTGTCTCCTAGAGATGAACGTACTTTGGTGCGAAAAGTGCAAATCAATCCCAGAACAACAGCAAAGGACCTTGTCAAGATGCTGGAGGAAACAGATACAAAAATATCTATATCCACAGTAAAACAAGTCCTATATCGACATAACCTGAAAGGCCGCTCAGCAAGGAAGAAGCCACTGCTCCAAAACCGCCATAAAAACGCCAGACTATGGTTTGCATCTGCACATGGGGACAAAGATCATACTTTTTGGAGAAATGTCCTCTGGTCTGATAACAGACCAGAGGTCTGATAAAACTTGGAGGAAAAAGGGGGAGGTTTGCAAGCCGAAGAACACCATCCCAACCGTGAAACACGGGGGTGGCAGCATTATTTTGTGGGGGTGCTTTGCTGCAGGAGGGACTGGTGCACATCGCAAAATAGATGGCATCATGAGTAATGAAAATTATGTGGATAATTGAAGCAACATCTCAAGTCATCAGTCAGGAAGTTAAACGCTTGGTTGCAAATGGGTCTTCTGAATGGACAATGACCCCAAGCATACTTCTAAAGTTGTGGCAAAATGGCTTACGGACAACCAAGTCAAGGTATTGGAGTGGCCATCACAAAGCCCTGACCTCAATCCTATAGAACATTTGTGGGCAGAACTGAAAAAGCGTGTGCAAGCGAGGCGGCCTACAAACCTGACTCAGTTACATCAGCTATGTCAGGAGGAATAGGCCAAAATTCACCCAACTTATTGTGGGAAGCTTGTGGAAGGCTACTCGAAACGTTTGACCCAAGTTAAACAATAAAAAGGCAATACTACCAAATACTAATTGAGTGTATCTAAACTTCTGACCCACTGGGAATGTGATTAAAGAAATAAAAGCTGAAATAAATAATTCTCTCTACTATTATTCTGACATTTCACATTCTTAAAATAAAGTGGTGATCCTAACTGACCTAAGACAGGTAATTTTTACTAGGATTAAATGTCAGGAATTGTGAAAAACTGAGTTTAAATGTATTTTGCTAAGGTGTATGTAAACTTCCGACTTCAACTGTATCTATTCGCATTCGATATACACTAAGTGTGTAAAACATTAGGAACACCTTCCTAATATTGAGTTTCACCCCCCCTTTTCCCTCAGAACAGCTTCAATTCATCAGGCATGGACTCCACTAGGTGTCGAAAGCATTCCACAGGGATGCTGGCCCATGTTGACTCCAATGCTTCCCAGAGTTGTGTCAGTTGGCTGGATGTCCTTTGGGTGGTGGACCATTCTTGATACACACGGGAAACTGTTGAGTGTGAAAAACACAGCAGCGTTTCAGTTCTTGACACTTAAATTGGTGTGCCTGGAACCTACTACCATATCCTGCTCAAAGGCACTTCAATATTTTGTCTTGCCTATTCACCCTCTGAATGGCACGCATACACAATCCATGTCTCAAGGCTTAAAAATCCTTCTTTAACCTGTCTCCTTTCCTTCATATACACTGATTGAAGTGGATTTAACAGGTGACATCAATAAGGGAAATAAGGGATCATTGCTTTCACCTGGTCAGTCTGTCATGGAAAGAACAGGGGTTCCTAATGTTTTGTACACTCAGTGTATGCCTGTGAATATTTATGGTGAATATATTGCCCCCTTGGCTATGGGGGTTGCTGTCTGTATGTGCCCCTAAATCCTTTCTTTCCCTCTTTATGTCTATCTTCCAAACTATACCTCCATCTGTCTTGTAAAATAATAATGTTTGGGTAAGGTGATCGGAACGCCATTCTCCAAGTAAAAAAGATAGGGAAAAAAATAAATATATGAATAACATTTTTGAAGACTGATTTCTGTGTGCCTCCTACATTTACGTTTATTTATAGCAGGTCAGCTGGGGACACAGAAGGGGAATAAGGGATAATGTGATAAGTGTATTATTTTGTTTTTCCAGGTTGCGAGAAAGTTTGTGGACGGCAAGAAATCGATGGCAGCTAGCGGACACCTCGCCAACACACCCTTCGTGGATGAATTGTGAAAAGAAACAAACCATAAACAATGAAACAGTTATTTAATATTTTAACCTGGGCAGGTTGTGCCTGGCTGCTTACTCCAGAAAAAGGAACTTGGTTCTGATATGAAGCCCATGACTTCATCTTACAGCAAACGATAATCCTTTGTTAACAAATCATGTTAAAGTTTGTTCTGCAATAATTGTACACAAGTATCAGGAATAATTATGCTTTTTGTTGTCAATTTCTCTGTATATTTGATGTAAATTCATTAAATGGTCTATCTACAGTAATGGCGGTCTGATTTGATCACCAAGGTGAATGAGTAATGATATGTCTTTGATGTTATTCCGCCCAGCTGCTGCAGGGGGAGACGAAGAGCCTTGAAAATCTGTTGGAGCTGCCATATCGGCAAAAATGTTGCATCTAGTGTAGCAGCCAGCTATGTTAGAATGAGGGAAAATTGTGGGGGTATTGTTTATATACTGAACAAAAATATAAACGCAACATGTTTCATGAGCTGAAATGAAACATCCCAGAAATGTTCCATATGCACAAAAAGCTTATTTCTCTCATTGTGTGCACAATTTTGTTTACATCCCTGGTAGTGAGCATTTCTCATTTGCTAAGATAATTCATCCACCTGACAGGTGTGGCATATCAAGAAGCTGATTAAATAGCATGATCATTACACAGGTGCACCTTGTGCTGGGGACAAAAGTCCACACTAAAATGTGCAGTTTTGTCACACACCACAATGCCACAGATGTCTCAAGTTTTGAGGGAGTGTGCAATTGGTATGCTGAATGCAGGAATGTCTAACAGAGCTGTTGCCAGAGAATTTAATGTTAATTTCTCTACCATAAGCCACCTCCATTTTAGAGAATTTGGCAGTACGTCCAACCAGCCTTTCAACCGCAGACCACGTGTAACCATGTCAGCCCAGGACCTCCACATCCGGCTTCTTCACCTGTAGGATCGTTTGGGGGTAAATTTATTTCAATTGACTGATTTCCTTCTATGAACTGTAACTAAGTAAACATTTTGAAATTGTTGCATTTTAAGTTTTAATTTTTGGTAAGTATATTGATCGATCTGGAGTTTGGTCAAACACGTTATCAAAAATATGGCACAGCAAAAGCAGCCATTAAGAATAACAGCTATGGCTACAGAGAGAGGGGCAAAAAAGGCCTTGATTACTAAACATGACAAATTAACACAGATAACGACTGGATGTCAGTGACTCGTATTCAAGGAACGTAGTGAATAATAAAGTTACATATCCATGTGGTTCTATTTAGGTTCAACATGTATTGCCCATTGGAGGTGGTGCTTGAATCAGTGATTGACTGACTGTGTGGTAACAGGGAAATGCACTAATATACCTCCTGTGCCATGAAGGCTATAGTGTGGGGTCCGCTGTGAAAATCTAATGTTATTAAACATATTAAGAACTTTTTTTCTCTTCAAATAGATTTTATTTTATTAGGATCTCTTTTAGTCCTTATTTGGACTAACCTTCCAAGAGTCCTTAAACATTAATACAATTCATAATACAAACACATTTTAACATATAACACACTGTCAACTATGGACCACTTCCACTATTAGAATGTGTGTTCATGTCATTCTGCCTGGTCAGCCAGTGGGACCTACAATTGAGTGAATATGAACACACAGGATATCATTTTTCCAAGTTGGGTCTCCTGCATATTCTAGTGTCAATTTAGGGTCGTGTTCTGTAAAAGCTTAGATCATACAGGCAAGCAATATAAACTCAGCAAAAAAGGAAACGTCCCTTTTTCAGGACCCTGTCTTTCAAAGATAATTCAGAAAAATCAAAATAACTTCACAGATCTTCATTGTAAAGGGTTTAAACACTATTTCCCATGCTTGTTCAATGAACCATAAACAATTAAGGACCATGCACCCGTGGAACGGTCGTTAAGACACTAACAGCTTACAGACGGTAGGCAATTAAGGTCACAGTTATAACAATTTAGGACACTAAAGAGGCCTTTTTACTGACTCTGAAAAACACCAAAAGAAAGATGCCCAGGGTCCCTGCTTATCTGCGTGAACGTGGCTTAGGCATGCTGCAAGGAGGCATGAGGACTGCAGATGTGGCCAGGGCAATAAATGGCTATGTCTGTACTGTGAGACGCCTAAGACAGCGCTACAGGGAGACAGGACGGACAGCTAATTGTCCTCGCAGTGGCAGACCACGTGTAACAACACCTGCATAGGATCGGTACATCCAAACATCACACCTGTGGGACAGGTACAGGATGGCAACAACAACTGCCCGAGTTACACCAGGAACGCACAATCCCTCCATCAGTGCTCAGACTGTCTGCAATAGGCTGAGAGAGGCCGGACTGGGGGCTTGTAGGCCTGTTGTAAGGCAGGTCCTCACCAGACATCACCAGCAACAACGTCGCCTATGGGCACAAACCCACCGTCGCTGGACCAGACAGGACTGGCAAAAAGTGCTCTTCACTGACGAGTCACGGTTTTGTCTCACCAGGGGTGATGGTCGGATTCGCGTTTATCATCAAAGGAATGAGCATTACACCGAGGCCTGTACTCTGGAGCGGGATCGATTTGGAGGTGGAGGGTCCGTCATGGTCTGGGGCGGTGTGTCACACCATCATCGGACTGAGCTTGTTGTCATTGCAGGCAATCTCAACGCTGTGTGTTACAGGGAAGACATCCTCCTCCCTCATGTGGTACCCTTCCTGCAGGCTCATCCTGACATGACCCCCCAGCATGACAATGCCACCAGCCATACTGCTCGTTCTGTGCGTGATTTCCTGCAAGACAGGAATGTCAGTGTTCTGCCATGGCCAGCGAAGAGCCCGGATCTCAATCCCTTTGAGCATGTCTGGGGCCTGTTGGATCGGAGGGTGAGGGCTAGGGCCATTCCCCCCAGAAATGTCCGGGAACTTGCAGGTGCCTTGGTGGAAGAGTGGGGTAACATCTCACAGCAAGAACTGGCAAATCTGGTGCAGTCCATGAGGAGGAGATGCACTGCAGGACTTAATGCAGCTGGTGGTCTACCAGATACTGACTGTTACTTTTGATTTTGACCCCTCCTTTGTTCAGGGACACATTCCATTTCTGTTAGTCACATGTCTGTGGAACTTGTGTTCAGTTTATGTCTCAGTTGTTGAATCTTATGTTCATACAAATATTTACACATGTTAAGTTTGCTGAAAATAAACGCAGTTGATAGTGAGAGGACGTTTCTTTTTTTGCTGAGGTTATGAGAACTGGGTGATCTATATATTCTCTCCAAAGCAGAAACACATTGGGTAAAAACTGGTTAAATCAAAGTTGTTTCCACATTATTTTAACCAAGAAATGTAATGATGTTGTGGAAAACTGATTGGATTTGCAAAAAGTCATCAACTTAAAGGTATTTTGTATTTTTCACCCTACTTTTAACCTAAATTCAATGACAGGGTGACATTTTTGGTTGATTTCACAATGAATTCACGTTAGTTAACAACTCAACCAAATGTGCATCAAAACTAGACGTTAAACTGACGTCTGCCCAGTGTGAAGACTCACATTGCTGAGACTGCTGTGTTGAGTGGGTGGGTGGTTACTTTCTGCTGATTGCTTTGCTGCTCTAATGGAAATAGTGGAAAGCGCTGACCAGCAAAGTACTGCTATCTGGCACACTCCCTTGATAGATCAGAGGATTTGCTTTGACCTTAACTACATCATGTGTCAGTGAGAATAAACTAAGGCATCTACAAATGCTTTTGTTGGCAAAAAATGTGTCACAAAAAGGTAATCATACAAACATTTCAGATTGTAGTTTTTCCCCCCCATCACTTCCATCTTGGGGACCACTTTTATCTGGTAGAATTGACACTTATTCAAACATGGGATAAGGAGCCTTTGGGTGTTAAAAGGGAAGGCGTTACTTCTTCCTCTGATGAGAATAATAAACGGTTTGATGAATGCCATGTCCTTCTAAATGAGTGGTCTCATCTACCCCCTATGCATGGTCCCATCTGTCTGAAACGTCTCTCAGGCCAACGATCTCGCGATAGCGAATGCCCCCAGTGTGTGTGTGTGTGTGTGTGTGTGTGTGTGTGTGTGTGTGTGTGTGTGTGTGTGTGTGTGAGAGCGAGAGAGAGTGGGCTGTTGTGTCTGTGGAACGCACTGCGTGAGGGACGGTGTTCGGTTGATATGGGGCCAAGCTAGTGGGCTAATCAGGGAAAGCATAATCACCATCTTTCCTAGCAGCTTTAATAATATTGTATTTCCATATAAAGATTATGCGAAAGCCGCCGACCCTGCTCGAGCTGCCTTGGTTCCTACTTCGCTATGTCGGCACCAGAGCTTGCTAGCTAGCGGACTATTTACACTACAGATGCTATTCCAGCAGCGGAGAAGAAGGGGGCATGAATAAGCAAGAGGGAGGATGGGTTCTCGTTTTCCTGACGGCTAGCTAGCCTTAGAGTTTCTCAGAAAACAAGGACATACTGAAGGCACAGCATTATTAGATTATTTAGTACCTCTGTCTGACGGAGTTTTGTTCGTAAAATGGTTTAAAGTACTTCTTCAAATGGGGGTTCGGCCGTCAAGCACCATCTCTGGGTTGTTGTTCGGCACACGGAGTTCGATTGTGGGAAATAGCTAGCTAGGTGGCTAGCTATCCTGCTAGTCTCAATAACCAAATGCTGCTGCTGCTACGGTGCAGATCCAAGCGAGAACACCAGCGACTGGAGACCTGGGCCCTGACGCTGCGCGACCTCCTTTTGCTTTATCGGAGGAAGATTCGGGGCGAAAAGATGGTCGTTTGAGATGTGATTTTTTTTCTCCGTTTGTAGCCATATGTAAGCTGAATGAAGGTTTGTTGATTTGCTGTTGCTGCCATGTCCAAAGGAATAATGACAGGCTGAACCTCCAAACCAGTTGAATCTCATTTGAAGGGGGTGAGGTGGACTGATAACTATCTAACGTAAACATATATCTAAAAACGGTATCTCTGAGGTTTAAACTCCTTGGTCTTACCTGGAACTCTAAGCCACGTCTTTCATATCTGCTCATTTAAAGCGCACAGATTTGACTGCAAATATGGATAAATTAACAATTATATCAGGATGTCTGTTTCTGGCAGCGGATATCTTTGCGATCGCAAGCATTGCAAACCCCGACTGGATCAACACAGGCGAATCTGCAGGTAATTGGTGAATTATTGAACTCTTATCTTTGACATTGACCACTGCATTTTCCTTTTAATGTTACAGCATCACTGATGGAATGATTCCCCTTTGCAGATTGTAGGGCTATACGTTATGCATTCATTGAAGCTTTTCCCTGCTGCTGCGTTCATCATCCACAGAACAAAGATCCACCCGCTAGCAATGTTTACATATCAGCAGGGGTATCTTGTCCCCTCTGCAACTGTCGTTTGTTCTATGTTCCTCTGTGAATTCAAACACTGGGATACTAATCCAAAATAGTCACGCATAATAAACATATAATTTATTTATCACATTTAGATATTATTTTAGGCCTATATAATGTTTTTGCTGATATATTGGGGACACAGAAATGATTTGATATATGTTATATTCTCTACTACACTCGTTCCCATGTATTACGTAGTGGTAGTGTTGTAATGATTTCATATTTGCAAGACCAAGAAGCACTAACCAGTAATTTCTTGGCAGCGGTTGTTTATTTAGTAGATAGATCTGTCATCAGAGCAATTGGCCACGTCACTTTCAGATCAATCCTATGGGTCAATCGACAGACTTGATCAACTGTTACAAGTCTTGAATATAGGCTTCCTGCTGGCCTCCCGAATGCCAGTTGGTCTTTTTCTGTTGACAAGCCTCAAAACATATCCACATACCATTAATAGGCTGATGCTCTTCTTTGTCCCCACCCACGATGATGACGGCTTATAGTAGGAACTGGGTCAGGAAGGGTTCATGCACCAATGTGAAACCAATGTAGCCTGTCAGCTGCTGCAGCAGAAGCAATTTGTTTTCATTGCCCTATTTTCTAAGAAGAAAAGGGATGGCTGTTTTCAAAACACTGATTTTGATGTATGTTTACTGTCTTTATCTTTCAATTGGACAGTGTCCACACACACTCTCACACATCAACTCATATAAGCCTTCTATGACAATAACATTCATGTTTTGTCTTCAAAAACGACTTGACAATATTGACACCCTTACTGGAATTGAAGAGTAGCTAACTCATGTTCGACAGTAAATAACATTGTAATTACATGTAATTAGAAAGCATGCTGAGTTGCTTCAGTATGCCTACTCAGCAATGGCCTCAGTAACCTATTCCTGGTAGACTGTGCCATCTGCCTCACTCCTGCTTTGTTGATAACGGTCACACCTGCAATTAGCCTACCACAGCAAAGTGCTGGTGAGTGTAGGGTTGCATGCATTGCAAACCACACATCTTAGTGTTTCCCCTTGGATTTTTGTTCAGCAGTGGTGGCAAGGGTAGCGTTAGGGCAATGACATGCAAGCTGTTCCCATAGACTTCCAGTCATTGAGCCAACGACTATTAAAAGCGAGTCTCAGCCGATATTGATTATAAACAACAACATTTTTTGCAGTGGTGGCAATAATTAACAGTGGTGGGCCACCACTGCTAAATGAATATAGGGAAAACAATGTCATAACCGATTCCAATTATATAATGTTTTAGTTCTGGACAATTTATTAGACTTTCCAAGGCGCAACTCAGGCTGCAATTGGCCAAAAGGGCTTGTTTTGGTTTGGCTGCTGGTTTTAGTAGAGCGGTGCAAACGACCATCCTCTCATGTCTCCCACTGTTCTCACTTCCTCTCCCCAGTTTCCCCTGTTGTTTCTTTGATGATGATGGTGGGTCTTTTGTTGGGCTCTGTTTATGAGATGGAAAGACCGTTCTTAACATCCCGTCTCTGAAGGCTAGCACCAGGCTTAGCTTTTCTCACCCAGGGATTTACAGGCACAAAGCCTGTTTTGGTGTCCTGTGCTTCTCATCATACCCTCCTGGTTTTGTGACAGGCTGCGGGTGTTAGGTGTTATCAGTCCAATTCATTATAGAAGTAACTCAATATAGAGAAGAAAATTGCCAGCACATTGGCAGCCTTTTAATGGATCGCAGAACAAGTATTTTGTACAGGGTTGGCCTTTGTGACGCATCACAAAAATGTCCCTCTGTCATCATGGTTTGATTGTGATGGGTTTGTATACATAGTGGTTAGTCTAATTGCTCACCACAATTTGGGAGGTAATTGTAGATCTTACACTCCCAGCAAGCACATTAATGGAAGTGATCATGTTATTTGTTGGGCTGATTTATTTTGGGATGAAGGGAAAGCAAACATACAAATGCAGTTTGTTTTGTAATCTTTTTTCTTCTTATGTTCTCAATTTATACTGGCATAATTGGCCTAACACAGCCTCACTTCTGTAATGCCTGTACAAGTAACAAATAGGCTATGCGCTATTTGCCCCCAAACAACATTGCTATAGTAGAAAGATTTGAACATAAAAAAACAGAAACAAGCAAAGAGCTCTATCATCAGTCTTCAGCCTCTGCTTTTGATTAAGTCATCTGAATGTAATTTATGAGACTGAATGTATTATTGGTTGTAAGACATTGTGTGACCAATGTGAATATTGCTTTAATCTTCATCTGTCAGTTTCAGTTTCTCTTAGCGTAGCACAAAGATGCAGACATGGCATTTAGCAAAGCATTAAATCATCTGCTATCCTTTATTTAACTAGGCAAGTCAGTTAAGAACAAATTATTATTTACAATGACGGAATACCCTGGACAAACCCAGACAATGTTGGGCCAATTGTGCGCTGCCCTATGGGACTCCCAATCACGTCCGGTTGTGATACAGCCTGGAATCAAACCAGGGTCTGTAGTGACGCCTCCAGCACTGAGATGCAGTGCCTTAGACCGCTGCGCCACTCGGTGACAAACAATCTGTGTAATTGTTTGTCACTTGATTACTCTTCAGAGAAGGCATGTTAATTACTAAGTGATGAACAGATATGATTCTACCATGGAAGACGTAAATGTTTGACAGGGTGGAATCTCTCTCTTCATCTTCTACTGATGCTGGCAAGGCTACAGTGGGCTCCCAAGTGGCGCAGCAGTCTAAGGAACTGCATCTCAGTACAAGAGGTGTCACCCTGGTTCAAATCCAGGCTGCATCACATCCAGGCGTGATCGGGAGTCCCATAGGGAGGCGCCCAATTGGCCCAGCGTCGTCTGGGTTTGGCCGGGGTAGGCAGTCAACTGACTTGCCTAGTTAAATAAAGGTTAA
The DNA here is from genome assembly GCF_901001165.1 of Salmo trutta. Lineage (NCBI taxonomy): Eukaryota > Metazoa > Chordata > Actinopteri > Salmoniformes > Salmonidae > Salmo > Salmo trutta. The sequence continues at coordinate 64,647,786 of NC_042957.1, read as the reverse complement.
ATAAAATAAAAAAATACAGTGGGTGTATCTCAATAGTCTAAAGTGGCTTCCTATCCTCCACCTGTACCGAACAGGTGAATTCCTGGATGGCTGTCTATCCATATGGCTTTAACCTTGCCCAGAGGTTCCCAAAAGTCTTTGGCCCGTGACCCCATTTTCATATAAAAATAATAATTATTGCGACCCCACGATGTAAAAAACAAAGTTATGTAATCAACTGCCATTGTTTACTTTTTTAATTTGGACTATGACAGTATGAAGTGACTGAAATGCATCAAAGGTATTGGGAAGTTCAGAAGTTCATCAGGCAATAATGTTGGATGATCTTCTGTGTAGAAAAGAACATCATCATTGATGATGTTCTTTCCCCACAGTCTGATTTAGTGCCTGGTCTTGTCCACTCGGTTCTAATGGCTTTTGGGCATAGTACAGGGAAACAATACATTTGTAATGTTGCAACACAACATTGCACTATTTTTTATCATGGCAAGTGCTTCAATACAGAGTTCTACTAAGTGTTTCATTATAAATGAAAAGAAATTATGCAAGAATCTAGGCAACAATGCAGCAACCTTCTCCTCTGTTTCCAGCTGGCTGAGGATGTTTGTGACTGCCAGGGATGATGACTTTTCTGCCAACAAAATCTCTGTACAGATGAACATGCTCTGCATGGTACTTCACTGCCTCAAATGAGCTTTTCCATCTGGATCTCACTGCTCCAGGAGGAACCTTGGCCTGCACAAACTCCTTCATAATGACGAAGCTGACCCGTCTTCTATTTCTGGCAGGCTTCTTGAAGAAGACAGATCTCATCCATGTCCCAAGTGATGCAACTTCAGAGAAGTATTTGTAGTGCTGCCAGGTTTCACCCTCCAGATTGATGACATGGCAGAGACAGGTTACATGGACACTGTTGGGCATCACTCCTTTCAGAACCTCCTTGTATGTCTTCAGGCAGTAGGAGGCATTATCTGTGACCACTGCCCAGGCATCGTTCAGGTTCAGATCGTTGCTGTGGAGGGAGGCTAGTACAGCTGGGGAAAACGTTGAGTAGTTGCATCTGTCCATGAAAATGACATCCACCAGAAAGTACAATTCACATTGCAGAATGTAAATGTATGCTATTGCAACGCTTTATTAATAGGCTGTTAAGTTAACTCCCCAATGACGATGTTTAGAACGCTGCAATCCCTTGCATCTGTTGTCTCGTCAACAACCATCACAAACTTCTTCCCACGGATCTTCTGTAGAACGGCAGTCATATGTTGGTCGAACACACGAGGCAGGTGAGTTTGGCAGAGGCTCCTTCCTGTTTGCAGTGCTTCACACTAGAAACGGCCATAGCTTTCTTAGCTTTTCTAATGGGATGTTCGACTCGGCGCGCACACAGCCACAAAGTCCTGAATAAATTCTCATCTTGAATGTGCTGATTAGCTTCCACTAGTAGTGGTTGTTTGAAGAGGCAGGCTCTGGCTAACACGGTGCTTTTCCTTGTTCTACACATGGGCTTTACACTTTAAGTGGTCATCACATGTATTTTTACGGGTCCAATCAATAGTATGCTGACATAATTTGCAGAACAGCTTATCGCCTGACTCATAATAGTCCTCTGGGTATTGCTCTGCTCTGAATTTAGGGGTTAGGGCCACATTTTTTCGTGTTTTTGATGACTTGGCCATCTCAGACGGCCTCCTCGACATGTTTCTCAAAGTGACAGCCAAGTTGTGAGGTGACGTAAGGGTCCCACGCACGACAGACCCCCCCCCCCCCCTCGAAAACTGAATTATTGTAATTTTACAATTATGAAATCATTTTCAATTTCAGCCAAATTATGGAAAATTCTGCAATCTTCCATGTTTTACAGTTGATTCCATTTTTATTACCAAATTCCGCGATTCTGTCTGCGTTTTCAGCATCGCGGAAATCATAGGGCCCTACAAACCACTCTGTTTATTAAAACCGCATCTAGGTTAATGACATAACCCTGGTTCTATGAAGCAAGCGCACATTTTCTCTCGCGACCCCATTTCCAAGCAGGCGACCCAACATGGGGTCGCAACCCCTAGTTTGGGAAACCCTGACCTAGCCAGTGCACTCAGTAAAGATGGAGTAGAGGAGACCAGCAGAGTTGGTCACTTTAGGCTATTGAAATGCATCCTTTGTGTGTTACCCACACACATTCCTCATCGCGGGGATTATGGATCGGGGTGAAATGTCACCCAGACACAATCCTAGTGGAATTTGCCCCTATGCTCAGATCTAGGATCAGATGACCCTACCCCAGCCTTAATCCTGAACCATTACTATATAAAAACAAAAGGCAAACCTGATTTGGGATCAGTGGCGGAGGACCTCATCATGGTGTCTCTCTAAGGTCAAAGTGTAGAGAAACAGAAATGCTTCCCAGGCCAATTAGTAGGAATGCATGAAGATGTTGCCCACAGACACTGATCATAGGTCAGATTTTTGTAACCTCCTAATTAAGTTAGCTGTACCTACATCAGTTATCTGGGTTAGCATTAATGGAACCAGGATTTTGATTTTGAGCTACTCATTAACTCTTAGGGTGGTGCCCTTATTAACGTGTGTTGATTTCCTACAGGAGAGCTCGGCAGCCCTAGGCACCCTTGTAATTGGAACCTTGAGTCAGATACCTTGAGCGTATAATATACAGAAGAAGGGTTGAGTCTCCTCACTCAACACAATGACACAGCTGTGTTTCCTGAATGGGTTACTGTACACCTGTCTTTGGTCATGGCTAAAGATAATTCCAATGGAGATAACATTATTGATTTGTAGTTGAACAAGACCAATTGAAAAGCCTGGAAGTAAGTAAGTCACCAATCCTGACTACGTGGCCTGACTAGGAACAACTCCTGGCCCAGAGCAACACAGAGACGTTTGGGGACCACGACAACCACTGGCACAAAATGAGGAGAAATGTTGCCTCTCCAGCTGAAAATACCCAGTCCTCACCTCTGTGTGACGTTCCCAGGCAATCACAGCTAACTTCATTTCCTGCCTGGGCTCCTACACAAAGTCCATTATTACTGGCAGTGTCAGTGTCACGGAGACAACTGTGAATCTGCCCGCAGCCCTCTGCCCTCCTGTAGATCCTGTTGTCTTCAGAGTGTCTCTGTCACCATCTGAATGAAAATAGACGCACACACAGAGAGAGACAGTGAGATTAAAAAGGGTCACGGTTCATTATTTAGTGTTTTTTGTTTTCTTGACTGATTAGCAAATGCGATATGCCATCTCTCACCATGCTATCCTACATCTAGACTTGATGATGAGATCCTCGCTTCACCTTCCAGCTGTCAGACATACGTAGGACTGTCATTTCATGCAGGAAGCATATTGTGTCTTCTATACATTTCTATCCAAGACAAAAAGCGTGGTCAACTTCATGATAATTTCATCACCGTTTGGATTGTGGACAGCACCATCGCGCTGCTTTGAAACAAGCATGGGGGCATTATCTGAATATCTGTTTAGAAAATATAGATTGCTATTATTTTTCTATCGGTATCATGATGAAGATACTCTAAATGTAACAGCCTAACAAAGCGGAGCCAGGGTAGGAAAAAAAGATAAAGGGTGCAGAGGTTCATCCAGGTCAAATGTTTTATTTCTTTACATGATCGGAAAGAGCAGACTCTAATGTTTTCTAAAGCACATACAGGGCCTTCAGAAAGTATTCACACCCGTTGACTTTTTCTACATTTTGTTGTGTTACAGCCGGAATTTCAAATGTATTAAATTTAGATTTTGTGTCAGTGGCCTACACACAATACTCCATAATGTCAAAGTGGAATTCTGTCTTTAGAAATGGACAATTTAATTAAAAATGAAAAGCTGAAATGCCTTGAGTCAATAAGTATTCAACCCCTTTGTTATGGCAAGCCTAAATAAGTTCAGGAGTAAAACATTTGCTTAAGTCACAAGTTGCATGGAATCACTCTGTGTGCAATAACAGTGCTTAACAGGATTTTTAAATTACCTAATCTCTGTACCCCACATGTACAATTATCTGTAAGATCCTCTCAGTCGAACAGTGAATTTTAAACACAGATTCAACCATAAAGACCAGTGAGGTTTTCCAGTGCCTTGCAAAGAAGGGCACTGATTGGTAGATAGGTAAAAAAACAGACATTGAATATCCCTTTGAGCATGTTGAAGTTATTAAAAACACTTTGGATGGTGTATCAATACACCCAGTCACTACAAAGATACACTCGTCTTTCCTAACTCTGTTGCCGGACAGGAAGGAAACCTCAGGGAATTTACCATGAGGCCAATGGTGACTTTAAAACCGTTATAGTTTTTTTTTTGGCTGTGATAGGAGAAAACTGAGGATGGATCAACAACATTGTAGTTACTCCACAATACTGACCTAAATGACAGATTGAAAAGAAGGAAGCCTGTACAGAATACAAATATTCCAAAATATGCATCCTGTTTGTAATAAGGCACTAAAGTAAAACTGCCAAAAATGTGGCAAAGAAATTAACTTTATGTTCTGAATACAAAGTGTTATGTTTGGGGCAAATCTAACACAACACGTCACTGAGTACCACTCTTCATATTTTCAAGCATGGTGGTGGCTGCATCATGTTATGGGTATGCTTGTCGTCGTCAAAAACTAGGGATTTTATGGGGATAAAAAGAAATGGAATAGAGCTAAGCACAGGCAAAATCCTAGAGTAAAACCTGGTTGTCTGCTTTCCAACAGACACTGGGAGACAAATATATCTTTCAGTAGGACAGTAACTTAAAACACATGGCCAAATATACACAAGTTGCTTACCAAGCTGCCATTTAATGTTCCTGAGTGGCCTAGTTTACAGTTTTGACTTAAATCGGCTTAAATCTATGGCAAGACTTGAAAATGGCTGTCTAGCAATGATCAACAACCAACTTGACAGAGCTTGATGAATTTTAAAAAGAATGTGCAAATATTGTACAATCCAAGTGTGCAAAGGTCTTATAGACTTACCCAGAAAGACTCACAGCTGTAATCGCTGCCAAAGTTGATTCGATCCTGTATTTACTCAGGGGTGTGAATACTTACCTAAATTAGATATTTTTGTATTTCATTTTCAATAAATTTGCAGAAATGTCTAAAAACATGTTTTCACTTTGGTATTGTGTGTAGACGGGTGTGAGATTTTTTAAAACTATTTTGAATTCAGGCTGTAACACAACAATGTAGAATAAGTCAAGGGGTATGAATACTTTCTGAAGGCCCTGTACAGGCACCTACAAACTCTCATGTGCAATAAAACATTTTTTTGTTAGATGACAGCTATTTTATTAAAATAGACACCCAAACACATCTGCACACCCCTACTCTCACTCGTCACCTGTGCCGGCATGCGCTAGGGATATATACATGTAAAAGGCTTATGCCGACAAGAATGTGGTAAAAATGGGCCTGTTTGAAAGGGGGTCATGTAAACATTGCAAAAAAATTACCACATTCCTACAATCCTATGTGAAAGGGATATTAGTGACACTTAAGTGAAACAGTTTACTCTATACTCCTGCCCAAGTCCTCTTTTCATGGCAAGATTTGAGTGCTACTTTTGGTGATCCGAACACCACATATTGATAAGACAACAGATTTTAAATTTTTTCAGATTCTCTGTATTTTCACGCTGCTCAGAGATTCTAAGAGGCATAAAGACATTGGATTAACACCGCCGTTCCACAAATCCATGCCTATAGCCGAGGGCTACAACATCACCCTGAAAACACATTGGAGGAGAAGCTTTGACATGAGCTATGAGAGAGAACAAAGTCCACTATAGAAGAAGACCAGAACAAAGTCCACTATAGAAGAAGACCAGAACAAAGTCCACCATAGAAGAAGACCACAAGGTGATAGTCGTGACAATTTCAGAAAAGAGAACAGCCAGCAAGGCCGTCATGGCGTGTATAAATTCTGTGTTTGAGTGTGTGTATGTGTGTTACAGCTGCGAAGGGAGAAAATGATTTATCTCTTTTATCTCTCCCGCTCTGTCTCTCACACTCTCCCTCTTCGGTTCTATTCATCGGTGTGTTGACATGGACGGCTGATTGTCTCTCTCAGTGATAGGTCGTGTCGGTGGCTGTTTTTAGAGGGATTTCTGGTCTACTTCTAAATGGCAAAGCCAGCAAGCGGTGCCAAGCCCTCCCACTGCTGTGAAAATGTTCTGTTCTGATCGTTGGACGAAACAACCTTTACGCTGAGGTACAATTGAGGAAATTGTTTTTGTAGTTGTTGTTTAAACAAAGCCGTGCCATTGAAAATGTGATATTTAAAAGCGTACATCTGGAAATAGCTCTTAATTTGTCCTCGTCCTTGTACAGTCAAAGCATCCCTCTTGCTTCCTTGCGTGCTATTGGGGCATAAGGTTTGGATAACTGTCTTGGTTAGCCTTGTTTTAGTAGAGCAAGCACAGTTACAGTGGGCATACTGTAGGCTGTATGTGTGAATGTAGCAAGTTAATATTTGATCATTAACCCTTACTTTACCAGATAGGTTAACTGAGAACACATTTTCAACACCCTGTCCAGGGAAGAGTTGCAGGGGAGTGTAGAGATTGAACGAGCCAGTTGGAGGTGGCCATGCTAGTATCAACAGCCAAGCTGGGACACAGCCACAATAACCACCTGTTTCTCTGTACCGGCTGTACCAGAGAGCAGAATCCTCCTCCACCATCTTTGTCTGCACTGACTGGGCGGCATCCTGTTTTAGTACATGGTCAGGGCATGAGGGACTAGGGAGAAAGAAGTGCTTCGCTGTTGAAAATTATACTACCAGCTTCCTGCCCTCTCCCTTAACAAGCGCTTTTATGTTGTTGTGTTAAGTAAAACTGTGTGTGTAAGCGTCTGTCCTTCTGTCATGGAACGAATATGAAGACACTTGTCTTCTGGAAACGTTTGGAAAACGTATGCAGTGGTAACTAACTTCAGACCGTGGCTATGTGTTTTCCTACCTTTTGAAGTCCACCTTTGAAGACTGTATGTAGTGTTTGTTTGTGTACGGGTATTGAATATGCAAGCCAGTTTGTGTGTGTGTTGTTTGTATACGTCTCTGGAATGAATGTTTGTATGTATGCGTGTCTTTACCTGTGTGTGTGGCTATGTAGTCTGAATTTGTGTGTGTGGGTGTGTGTAGTCTACTTGTGTTTGTGTGTGTGTCTGGGGACAGTCAACACTACAGTCTACCTTCCCCTGCAGCCCTGTGATGTAAGTACAAGAACGGCCGGGCTGTTAAAACCTGCAGTGGCTGCCTGCCACCTCCACCTCCATACTTCCACCCAGCAGAGTTTAGAGGCCTCCTGCTCCACTCATCCCTCCAGTGATGCCTGCTGTCTGGCTAACAGTAGCTAACACCTCTCTGCACCTACACTAATGACAGCATTGCCATGCTCTCCCATGCTCAGGACCAACTCACACAGCCCTCATTTCCTCTCGTTTAGACACAGACTGGGCGAGAAGCAGTCATCTAATGGAGATAGAGAGAGGGGGTGAGAAACGGTGATCTCACTCAAAGAAGAGTGAATACGGATGGAGGGAAAGAAGGAATGAACATAGAGAGAGAGAGAAGCTGTGATAAACAGTCAGACGTCAGGATGGAGAGAATACAGAGGGAGGGGACGGGGATCAGTAGAACACATGCAGGGATACAGAGAGGGGCAGAGAGAAACAGAAGATGATGAAAAAACAGACATGGCAGGGAAGAGTGAACACACAGGGAGGGAACACCGGAGAACAGGAACAGATTTGAGCTGTGTGAATACAGAGAGAATAGAGGGGAGGCACATGGGAGGGAACACCGGAGAACAGGAACAGATTTGAGCTGTGTGAATACAGAGAGAATAGAGGGGAGGCACATGGGAGGGAACACCGGAGAACAGGAACAGATTTGAGCTGTGTGAATACAGAGAGAATAGAGGGGAGGTACATGGGAGGGAACACCGGAGAAGAGGAACAGATTTGAGCTGTGTGAATACAGAGAGAATAGAGGGGAGGCACATGGGAGGGAACACCGGAGAACAGGAACAGATTTGAGCTGTGTGAATACAGAGAGAATAGAGGGGAGGCACATGGGAGGGAACACCGGAGAACAGGAACAGATTTGAGCTGTGTGAATACAGAGAGAATAGAGGGGAGGCACATGGGAGGGAACACCGGAGAACAGGAACAGATTTGAGCTGTGTGAATACAGAGAGAATAGAGGGGAGGTACATGGGAGGGAACACCGGAGAACAGGAACAGATTTGAGCTGTGTGAATACAGAGAGAATAGAGGGGAGGTACATGGGAGACGGTTAGCTAGAGACACGGGGATCCATGGAGATTACAACTGTTAGTAATGTTTTTATGGGGACTGTCAGTATCTGTGTGACGAGGCTGTATTACTGTGTGGGACAGTGTATGAGTGTTGTTGTGCTCTGTGTATATCTGGATGTCTGTCTGTACACAGCAGCAGCAGCAGTGGTGGGTCTTGCTGTACCCTTCACCAGCTCTGCTCTGCGGTGGGCTGGGGGGAAATGAGGCGTCGCTCCGTTGCTCACACTTTTCATTTTAGATTCCAGGTTTATTTATCCAGATGTGTAGTCTCACGGAGTGTGTGTGTACGTTTGTGTAATTTGTGTCAGAGTACCCTGTTTTTGCATGGCGTGTGTGTGTCGTGTCCAGTGGTGTGTGTGCCATGCCGTGCCTGCCTGTTGTAAGGCAGGAATTCCACTGAGAGCTAGTGAATCAGCAGGAGGCTGGAGGATCCAGGGGGAAATGGCCATAAAACAAGACTATTAGTGCTATCAGAGCCCGCTGATGTTCCACACACTCTCACACACACACACTTCCCGTCCTCAGACAGGTTCAAGGTTACAGTACCCAGGCAGGAACATATGGCCTACTTCACTTCAGAAATAGGCTCTTGGGTAAGCTCTAGTGCTCTGGTGGGCGTTCCAGGTGCCATTTTAGTCTGCCTCGCTCCGACCTCCTTCTTTCTTTAGTCTAAAGGCTGAGTAGTTCCGACTTCTTCCGGTTGACAGAAGAACACGTCGGCCCCAGTGCAGACTGCACAAGGCAAGGAAATAATGGCCTTCTAGAATGTTGTAATTCTTGGATGTAGCCTATTTTAGAATATCCAGGGCTAGAATTCTAGAATATGTTGATTCTAGAATCTCTAAAATGTTCTCTATTGTTCTAGCACATTAAAGCATTCTCCAGCCGAGGTGCATTAGGCCTACATAGTGTTTGTACGTGTGGTTAGGGAAGGGTTGAGGCTGTGTTTGCTTGTTATTGTAGAGGCAGTGTTGTGCTGGCCTGCTAGCTGTTATAAAGGGACAGGATTTCCTCTGGACTGATGGCCAGTGAACTGTTTGGCTCGCTGTGGGATACGAGAGGAGAGGAGACCCGCCCTGCCCCAGTACAAGAGGAGATTCCCAGGCCAATCTGTCTTTCAGCATCTCCACCATTGGACCACCAATATGTATTGTATCATCTTTTCCACCATGTCTTTCCAAGTTTGTTGTAGAAGAGAACGTATTGTCGATAGCCTACCTGGTAAGATTATGGTGAAGGTGGTAGTAAAACCCACTCTTCATAACCGAGCCCACCTTTCATGAAAAAGACTACAGGTTCCTACCACCTAAACCTTTCATGCATAATATGATACCGTTATGCTTACTCAGGTAGAAATCTCCATGAAGATGAACACACACGGATTTAGTGTCTCTCCTATTTTTCTCAGTGGTCTGATCTGTGTGTGTGTGTGTGTGTGTGTGTGTGTGTGTGTGTGTGTGTGTGTGTGTGTGTGTGTGTGTGTGTGTGTGTGTGTGTGTGTGTGTGTGTGTGCTCATGAGCTAGTCTATCTCAGGCAGACGTCATCATGGCTCAGTCCAGAGGCTATAAATCCTCAGTGTGTGTCTGATCAGTGATAGATGGCTCCAGTAGGCTCTCAGCCATAGGCTAGATATTATCTCCTCTCCTCCGTGTTCCAGACCAACAGATGTGCATACTTACTGACTGACTTCAAGATCAGGGAAGGAACTCAACTGGAGAGAGGGAGGGAGAGAAAGAAGCCTCTTCAATTTGAAGTGAGAGAAAGTTAAGTAGGAAAAGAGGAAGAGAGAAGACAGGAAGGTGTGTGTGTGTTTGGTAGATAAATCAAAGGGAGAAATACTCTACTGTGTCTGATGGTGGAAGTGAGATGAAATATATAGTAGCGATGCAAACTGCTGTCACGTTAGCTAGCAGCATTTTAGACTTATTCAAAGCCTCTGCTTCTTAATGAACTGACACATTATACAGGGAATGCTGAGGTGTCAAGACAAACATCCGGATGCAGTGTGTGTACGTGCCTGGGAGTGGATAATTATTTATCTGTTGCTGTGTGTACGTGCACATGTGTGTGAGAAGAACCATTACAATCTGTTGCAGTGTGTGTGTGGGAGACGTGCATGTATGTGCGTCCTTGTGTGTGCGACAGAGCAACAGCCTCAGCCTCCTCTGACATAATTGGGCCCAGTAGGCTGCAGAAAGGAGCCCCTAGCAGGCATTGATTCACAGACAGATTAAAGGGTGGGGGGGGGGGGATTCCACAGTAACGGAATTACACTTTGTCTCAGTCTTTTCACTTTAAAATGTATGCCAAACAAAAAACATTGATTTTCAAAGTTTAACAAACAATAGAGCTCTATGCACAAGGGCTACTTTTAACGAATTTAATGTAAGTACTGTGCAGATGGAAACTTTGGTAACGGAATTACTGTAAAATCTCCCTCAGGTTTTTATGTGAACACGTTTTCCAAAAACAGTTAAATATACGCTCAGAATTAAAGATACACTATGCAGAACTTGTAACACCATTTCCTGGTTGCAAAAATTCTAATAGTTCGCCAAATTTCAGTTTGTGACAAAACAAGCAAGTATAGTGTAGAGAATCATTGTACTATCTAAATCGCTGTGAAATACTATATTTTCCATAACAAAAATATAGTATTTTCATCTGTTTAAAGCTGTGTACAAACCCAAAGGTAAAATACACAAGAAGAAGCATAGAAATAGTGCTCATAGAACAAATATACCGCTTCTTAGACTTGCTTTCAATGTGAATGGCTGTTCTATAACTCACATTTCTATGTAAATTTGGTCAGGTCGCCCAAAATGTTACATATTGAGAATTAAGATTCAAAGATGTCTGCAGAAAGAATGGGGTGTCAGCTATGGCATCTTGAGTTTAACAAAAATCTATTTTGGTTATTGAAGTGAAGTGGAATTACGGTAACGGAAATACATCATGGGTCCCTGATCTATACTACACAGAAATGCGTAATTATGGATATGAATATCATTCTCCTCATGTTTGGACATCGCAGCACAGATGAGTGGAGTTCTGTACAGCGCGGTAGAGTACAGTATAGTTCAGTACAGGACAATATACTGTACTTTACGATTTGTTTATTTACTGTCCTCTACTATATTTTACTGTACTATTGTATTGCACTATACTATACTATGTTCTACTCACTGTGCTGTATAGAGGTCGACCGATTAATCGGAATGGCCAATTAATTAGGGCCGATTTCAAGTTTTCATAACAATCGGAAATCGGTATTTTTGGACGCCGATTTGGCCGATTTAAATTAAAAAAAAAAAAAATTTAACTAGGCAAGTCAGTTAAGAACACATTCTTATTTTCAATGACGGACTAGGAACGGTGGGTTAACTGCCTTGTTCAGGGGCAGAACGACCGATTTTTACCTTGTCAGCTCGGGGATTCAATCTTTCAACCTTACGGTTAACTAGTCCAACACTCTAACCACCTGCTTTACATTGCACTCCACGAGGAGCCTGCCTGTTACGCGAATTCAGTAAGAAGCCAAGGTTGTAACGGGTGTCGTAATGATCAGACCAAAACGCAGCGGGAATGCGTATACTCATCTTCTTTATTACTCAAAAGAAGGAAAAAACAAACAAATCACGTATACAAAACAAACGAACAACACTAACAGTCCTGTCAGGTCCTCAGACACTAAACAGGAGACAACTACCCACAAATCCCATTACAAAAACACCCCTCTTAAATAAGACCTTCAATTAGAAGAAACGAGAGGCAGCTGCTTCCAATTGAAGGTCAACCCCATTAACTAACATAGACATAGAAAGACTAGAACTAACATAGAAATAAACTAACAAGAACATAGCCCAAAAACCCCGGAACACTCTAAACAAACACCCCTCTTACATAATACATAGCACAACAAACCCCGAACCACATAAAACAAACACCCCCTGCCACATCCTGACCAAACTACAATAACAAATAACCCCTTTACTGGTCAGAACGTGACAAAGGTAAGTTACTAGCTAGCATTAAACTTATCTTATGAAAAACAATCAATCAATCATAATCACTAGTTAACTACACATGGTTGATGATATTACTAGTTTATCTAGCCTGTCCTGCGTTGCATATAATCGCTTAGGTACACGTTGCTCCAACGTGTACCTAACCATAAACATCAATGCCTTTCTTAAAATCAATACACAAGTATATATTTTTAAACCTGCATATTTAGTTAATATTGCCTGCTAACATGAAGTTCTTTTAACTAGGGAAAATGTGTCACTTCTCTTGCAACAGAGTCAGGGCATATGCAGCAGTTTGGGCCGCCTGGCTCGTTGCGAACTGTGAAGACTATTTCTTCCTAACAAAGACAGCCGACTTCGCCAAACGGGAGATGATTTAACAAAAGCGCATTTGCGAAAAAAGCACAATTGTTGAACGACTGTACCTAACCATAAACATCAATGCCTTTCTTAAAATCAATACACAGAAGTATATATTTTTAAACCTGCATATTTAGCTAAAAGAAATCCAGGTTAGCAGGCAATATTAACCAGGTGAAATTGTGTCACTTCTCTTGCGTTCATTGCACGCAGAGTCAGGGTATATGCAACAGTTTAGGCCGCCTGGCTCGTTGCAAACTAATTTGCCAGAATTTTACATAATTATGACATAACATTGAAGGTTGTGCAATGTAACAGGAATATTTAGACTTAGGGATGCCACCCGTTAGATAAAATACGGAACGGTTCCGTATTTCACTGAAAGAATAAACGTTTTGTTTTTGAGATGATATTTTCCGGATTTGACCATATTAATGACCTAAGGCTCGTATTTCTGTGTGTTTATTATATTATAATTAAGTCTATGATTTGATATTTGATTGAGCGGTGGTAGGCACCAGCAGGCTCGTAAGCATTCATTCAAACAGCACTTTCGTGCGTTTTGCCAGCAGCTCTTCGCTGTGCTTCAAGCATTGCGCTGTTTATGACTTCAAGCCTATCAACTCCCAAGATTAGGCTGGTGTAACCGATGTGAAATGACTAGATACTTAGCGGGTGCGCGCTAATAGCGTTTCAAACGTCACTCGCTCTGAGACTTGGAGTAGTTGTTCCCCTTGCTCTGCATGGGTAACACTGCTTCGAGGGTGGCTGTTGTCGATGTGTTCCTGGTTCGAGCCCAGGTAGGAGCGAGGAGAGGGACGGAAGCTATACTGTTACACTGGCAATACTAAAGTGCCTATAAGAACATCCAATAGTCAAAGGTATATGAAATACAAATCGTATAGAGAGAAATAGTCCTATAATTCCTAACTACAACCTAAAACTTCTAACCTGGGAATATTGAAGACTGATGTTAAAAGGAACCACCAGCTTTCATATGTTCTCATGTTCTGAGCAAAGAACTTAAACGTTAGCTTTCTTACATGGCACATATTGCACTTTTACTTTCTTCTCCAACACTTTGTTTTTGCATTATTTAAACCAAATTGAACATGTTTCATTATTTATTTGAGGCTAAATTGATTTTATTGATGTATTATATTATGTTAAAATAAGTGTTCATTCAGTAACAAAGTAACGGTTTATATGGTGCCTTTCTGTTCCTTTTTAAACTTCTGAAATCAGTGCAGATAGAGCAGCTTGTGGTGGAGCGGAGAAAATATTTACATGCACTGGACAGATGAGTGTAGGGCGTGAGATGTGACTGAAATTTTGCAGTGGGGAGAGAGAGAGAGAAGGTTGAGGAGGCTTGGCTTGAAGCGCTGGGAATCTTGTTATGACATGCATTATCTGAATTAGGCCCACAGAATTATACCTACGGAGGAGCGGCTTCTATAAAGGAACTTTGAATGTCTTTGAACGTCATAGTTGGCTTAACGTTGGACCTGCTAGCTAGCTAACAAGCTTGTGTGTGCAGAGCAGCACCGGAATTAAAATAGTAGTTCATTTTGTAGTTAATAAATCCAATGTGAAATGTTATAACTATAGTATCTTTAACTAGCATTGAAAAGGTCAATTAATTATTCTCGAATTAAAATCTCTCCCTAATTTCTGAATCACGCTTGTAATGTCAGTAGGCTACTAGACTATGGTTCAGAGGGGGAGGGGTCTACACATGCACACTTACTGGCAAATATTTCCAGGTGGCAGGCCGGCAGACACTGGAAGAAGTTGATCAGCGACATGGTGAGGGCGTTGCATAGGAACTTTATTGTGTTTTTTGGGGGGACTGGAATAAAATGTCCGGAACATAAAGTAACGTTATTAACCGGTTCTCATGCTTTTAAAATAACATTTCTGTTCTGGAACAGTATAGATAACTTTCATTCGCGGTTCTGATTATTTTCCTCAAAAAATATCATTATTTTCCGGTTTTCTGTTCTGTTCCCTGAACCGGTTCCAACCCTTGCTCAGTACTGTATTGTATTGGACTCTACTGTGCTCTACTCACTGTACTGTACTGTGCTTTCCAAACTGTCTCTGGACATTAACATCAAGGCCAGGGTGGACTGACCAAATTTCAGCTACTTTTCAACGTCCATGGAGGTCTGTTGTCGGTCGGTGCTCAGTGGGTAAGGATGCTGGTCATATTAAACGGAAAGGGGGGGGGGCTCATGGGTAGGTGTCAGCTGGGAGAGGTGACATTAACTGGAAATGAGAGAAAGGAAGAAAGAACGGCAGAGAGAGAGGGAAGGGTTGTCTAGACTGACTGTTTTAACACTCTTGGTTTGACCACCAGACGACAGAAAGAAAACCGTTATGAACTGAACATAACAGTATTCCAGGTGAAAGGAGGACAGTAGCAGGTGACCCTATGAGCTGAACATAACAGTATTCCAGGTGAAAGGAGGACAGTAGCAGGTGACCCTATGAGCTGAATATAACAGTATACCAGTGGAAGGGAGGACAGTAGCAGGTGACCCTATGAGCTGAACATAACAGTATACCAGTGGAAAGGAGGACAGTAGCAGGTGACCCTATGAGCTGAACATAACAGTATTCCAGGTGAAAGGAGGACAGTAGCAGGTGACCCTATGAGCTGAACATAACAGTATATTAGTAGAAGGGAGGACAGTAGCAGGTGACCCTATGAGCTGAACATAACAGTATGCCAGTGAAAGGCAGGTGACCCAACTGGTTTGTGACTACTATGATTTCCCATTGTAGCCAATTTCATTTGCAGTAATTCTGTTACAGATTTGTTGGTAATTCTGTTAACGGTTTGGGAACAATTTGAGTGTTGTGAAGCCAGGCAATATTTTCCTATAAAGAATCTGATTGGTTAGTCGACAGAGAGTGTGTGTTCCAGCTGCCCTGACATGGATGTAGAGCTGGGCGATATGGACAAAATATATCATCTTTTTGACAGTATGACGGTATTTGACAGTATTTTATATAAAAGTTCTAAATATGCTTTATGAGTTGTGCATGGCCCTAGGGTGGCAACAAATACATTCTAAGTGTTTTTAATGGGGCTTTCTCTCTTCTGATTGTTTTATACGTTTCAATCAAACTTCAATCAAAAATAATGTTCTGCATTTTCATCAGTTTCTGCATTTCTTTCACTCATTTGTTGTTATTTCCACACTGTACCACATTTGTTTTGTCTTTGTATGCCTCTATTTTGTGAAAGTCACTTTTTCTTTCCTAGTACCATATATTTTAAATGGATTCAATAGCAGTTATTTTCGCCACAAGGGGCATTGTGCCGATTTCTAGAGTGCTTTTGTCACCCGCACTGCCTCACAGGCAAGATTTGTGGCAAAAAAGTACATTTGCACATCTTTGGCTCCAGTGCTGCCTCTCTGGCACTATTCATGGCAACAAAAAAAATCACAGGCGCGCACTAGAAGCTCTTGCTAGGAAATTAGCAGTTCTCAGCTGTTCGCAGTCTCTTACTGACGGTAAGAACGGGCGATTGCCATATTTTTTTTTGTTACATCACTCAGTTATTACATTTCAATTATATTTAACAAACCAAATACCATTATGTAAGCTAAGGTAAAGTAAAAATGCAAACCGGACTGCATCAATACCAGTATATAGTAAAATACGGTTTACTGCCCAGCCCTACAAAGATGTGCCCTAACAGTGGCTGGTGTGAGTATTTAAATGTGTGTATGATCTAACACCTATTCTCTCTCTCTCATATATATATATAGGTGCCCTGACTGTAGGCCTGGTGCGGCAGTGCCAGACCATCCACGGTCGAGACCGCACCTGTATCCCCCCGCGGCTTCCCCCCGAGTGGGTCACCACGCTCTTCTTCATCATCCTGGGTATCATCTCCCTCACGGTGACCTGTGGCCTGCTGGTGGCATCCCACTGGCGCCGCGAGGCCACCAAATACGCCCGCTGGATTGCCTTCACCGGGAGTAAGTGACTAGTGACCGAAACGACCCTACATTATTGACGGTGGAGTGTACTTTGACCAATCAAAGCCAAGCTCAACCAGCTGAGTGTACCTTTACTGATAGACGTTACTCAGAGACACACTACACTTGACCACTAAATAGTGGTACTTGGTCACTCAAACGTAAAAAATGCACCCTCTCTATCACCCTGCTTGACCAAACAAGCTGTAGGCCTAGATACAGAGGTCTCAGATATACCCTCTCTCCTACACGGAGGAGGGGTAGGGGTAGAGACAGAGTAAGTTGAGGGAGAGAAGAGGAAAGGGGGAGGCGAGGGAGAGGGGGGCTGTGAAAATATTGGTTTGGCTTTGCATTCATGCCCAGAATTTCAGTGTTGAAACTGATTTCAGGTAAACCAATGGAACCAATGTGTGTGATGTTTGCGTCTTTTGTGTGGGCGGTGTGTGTGTGTGTGTGTGTGTGTGTGCGCGCGTGCGTGCGTACTTGTATGCTGTATGTGTGTCTATCCTCCATGCCTCCAGATCATCCCTTCCCTGCAGCTCTTCGACTGAGAAGTGCATTCTATGGTACCTGTGTGGGCGTCATAGAGTACCACTCAATCGCTTCTTTTTGTCTTTCAACACTCATCCCCTCTTTTTAGACAGGAATTCAGAGGAGACAGTTCTTAACTCAATACCAACCCAACATTCAGCAGCCCTGCTGAGCTGGGCTGTTTCGTAAGGCTGTGTAGGTGTTCATATTCTGATTGGTTGTTTAGCAAAGAGAAGAGACACCCCCCCCCTCACTCACTCACACACCTAGAGGCAGAGTTTTACTAGCACACAAACACAGTTGATTGAATTGGTGCATCACAGTCATTATCTGTTAGTCGTATATAGAGAATAAGAATGATTATATTTCTATGGTGTATTTACCCAAGAATCACCCAATAATCAATTTCCCTCCAACCCCTCTAAAAATATGCGTTGTCAATGTGTTCATTGCAAATCTGTGTCACGTGCTAAATGTGATTTTATTGAGTAATTTTTTGACAATCACACATCGCTCTGAGCCAAGTATTGAGGTTGCCCTGGCAACAGGGAGGATATAGTCCCAATCATCCAGGGTTCTGTTGGCTGTATCAGGTCCTTAGTGATACTCTCTCACTTTCTCTTTCTCTCTCTATCTCATGCTTTCACACTCTCCCTCTCTGTCTCTGCCGCTCTCCCTCTTGTGCTTTCACATTCTATCGCTTTCTCTCCCACTCTCTGTCACTGCAGTGAAGACTACCATTGATGGCTTCTTTCAGACAAAGAGATGCATTTTAAAGGGAAAGGGGAAACCTAGTCAGTTGCACAAGTGAATGCATTCAACCGAAATTTGTCTTGCGTATTTAATCCCTCTGAATCAGAGAGGTGAGGGGGCCTGCCTTAATTGACGTCCATGTCATCGGCGCCTGGGGAGCAGGTGGTGTTGCGGGGGTTAACTGCCTCGCCAAGAGCAGAACGGCAGATTTTTCCACCTTGCCGGCTCGAGGATTCGAACCATCAACCTATCGGTTACTGGCCCAGCGCTCTTAACCGCTAGGCTACCTGGCGCCAGAAAGAAAGAGATTGAGAGGGAAGGAACGGGAGAATGTTTGTAGGTAGGGGTAGAGATTGAGATGTGTGAAGGGGAGACTACAGAATGACACTGAGCTACACTGGACCAGGAAGAGTGAGAGAGGGAGATGAAGAGAAAATGAGAGTGGGATTGAGAGACTGGAGAGGTAGAAAAGCATCACTTGTAATCTGAGAGCCAGCTATGGGAGGAGGAGAGAGGGGTTCTAAACGGGGTAGAAAGTAAGAGGGCCTTGAGTATTTCCCTGACAGTGCTGAGCACTGCACCTCACAGGGTTGCTGTTGCTGCTGTGTAATGGGCAGGCTGGGCTTTCTCCTTTCAGGAAAGAGGGAGAGGGGAGGGAAAGGTAGAGTGAGGAGAAGTGGTAGACTAAAAGGGGATTAAAAGAGAGGTAGAGTTAAAGTGGGGGAGAGATTGAGTATGTGAGAGAGCGAGAGTGAGGGGGCTGGGGATAAGGGGCATATGTGATTGGTGCTCTGTGTTACAGAATGAAAGGTGCAGGCCCCCTATTAGCTAGGGGGGTAGCTAATAGGGGGCTAACAGGTGATGATTGCTGGCTGGGGAAAGGAAGCTACCAGTAGGCGTAGCTGGCTCAGGGCCACTGCCACCTGAAAGGATCCCTTTGTACAGCCAGTACAGGCCCCCTTCTGTCCCCTGTACACTACAGTCTTTACACTAGGCCCTAGCCAAGCCCCCTTCTGTCCCCTGTACACTACAGTCTTTACACTAGGCCCTAGCCAGGCCCCCTTCTGTCCCCTGTGCACTACAGTCTTTACACTAGGCCCTAGCCAGGCCCCCTTCTGTCCCCTGTGCACTACAGTCTTTACACTAGGCCCTATCCAGGCCCCCTTCTGTCCCCTGTGCACTACAGTCTTTACACTAGGCCCTAGCCAAGCCCCCTTCTGTCCCCTGTGCACTACAGTCTTTACACTAGGCCCTAGCCAAGCCCCCTTCTGTCCCCTGTGCACTACAGTCTTTACACTAGGCCCTAGCCAGGCCCCCTTCTGTCCCCTGTGCACTGCAGTCTTTACACTAGGCCCTAGCTAGTAGTCTTGGGCGGTATACCATATATACCGGGGTATTTGTAAATAGCCGCGGGATGGTTTTTCAGTACCAACACAGGTACTGGTACAGTATCAATACAGTTGGAACAATTTCTTTGAAGTGTTTTTTAATAAATTATAATATTTGTTGCTACTTTTTAAGTAAATACCTGCAGTCAACTTCAAATCAAATGTTATTTGTCACATGTGTCGAATACAACAGGTGTAGACTTACAGTGAAATGCTTACTTACAAGCCCTAACCAATAATGCAGTTTTGAGAAAAAATGAAATAAAATGAACAAATAATTAAAGAGCAGCAGTAAAATAACAATGGAGAGGCTATATACAGGGGGTACCGGTACAGAGTTGAGGTAATTAATGTAATATGTACATGTAGGTAGAGTTGTTAAAGTGACTATGCATAGATAATTAAAGAGAGTAGCAGCAGTGTAAAAGAGGGGAGGGGGGCAATGCAAATAGTCAGGGTAGCCATTTCATTAGATGTTCATGAGTCTTATGGCTTGAGGGTAGAAGCTTTTTAGAAGCCTCTTGGGTCTAGACTTGGCGCTCCGGTACCGCTTGCCGTGCGGTAGCAGAGAGAACAGTCTATGACTAGGGTGGCTGGAGTCTTGACACTTTTTAGGGCCTTCCTCTGGCACCGCCTGGTATAGAGGTCCTGGATGGCAGGAAGCTTGGCCCCAGTGATGTACTGGGCCGTTCGCACTACCCTCTGTAGTGCCTTGTGGTCGGAGGCCGAGCAGTTGCCATACCAGGCAGTGATGCAACCAGTCAGGATGCTCTCGATGGTGCAGCTGTAAAACCTTTTGAGGATCTGAGGACCCATGCCAAATCTTTTTAGTTTCCTGAGGGGGAATAGGTTTTGTCATGCCCTCTTCACAAATGTCTTTGTGTGCTTGGACCATGTTAGTTTGTTGGCGATGTGGACACTCAACCTGCTCCACTACAGCCCTGTCGATGAGAATGGGGGCATGCTCGGTCCTCCTTTTCCTGTAGTCCACAATCATCTCCTTTGTCTTGATCACATTGAGGAAGAGGTTGTTGTCCTGGCACCACACAGCCAGGTCTCTGTCCTCCTCTCTATAGGCTGTCTCGTCATTGTCAGTGATCAGGCCTACCACTGTTGTGTCATCGACAAATTTAATGATGGTGTTGGAATTGTGCTTGGCCGTGCAGTCATGAGTGAACAGGTAGTACAGGAGGCGACTGAGCACGCACCCCTGAGGGGCCCCAGTGTTGAGGATCAGCGTGGCAGATGTGTTGTTACCTACCCTTACCACCTGGGGGGCGGCCAGTCAGGAAGTCCAGGATCCAGTTGCAGAGGGAGGTGTTTAGTACCAGGGTCCTTAGCTTATTGATGAGCTTTGAGGGCACAATGGTGTTGAACGCTGAGCTGTAGTCAATGAATAGCATTCTCACATAGGTGTTCTTTTTGTCCAGGTGGGAAAGGGCAGTGTGGAGTACAATAGAGATTGCATCGTTCTGTGGAACTGTTGGGGCAGTATACAAATTGGAGTGGGTCTACGGTTTCTGGGATAATGGTGTTAATGTGAGCCATGACCAGCCTTTCAAAGCACTTCATGGCTACAGACGTGAGTGCTACGAGTCGGTAGTGATTTAGGCAGGTTACCTTAGTGTTCTTGGGCACAGGGACTATGGTGGTCTGCTTGAAACATGTTGGTATTACAGACTCAGACAGGGAGAGGTTGAAAATGTCAGTGAAGGCTCGTATCACTGGGCAGGCTGGTAGGCTCGTGTCACTGGACAACTCCTTTTGTTGTCTGTGAAAGTTTGCAAGCCATGCCACATCCGACGAGCATCCGAGCCGGTGTAGTACGATTCGATCTTAGTCCTGTATTGACTCTTTGCCTGTTTGATGGTTCATCAGAGGATATAGAAGGATTTCTTATATGCTTCCAGGTTAGAGTCCCGCTCCTTGAAAGCGGCAGCTCTACCCTTTAGCTCAGTGCGGATGTTGCCTGTAATCCATGGCTTCTGGTTGGGGTATGTACAGTGAGGGAAAAAAGTATTTGATCCCCTGCTGATTTTGTACGTTTGCCCACTGACGAAGAAATGATCAGTCTATAATTTTAATGGTAGGTTTATTTGAACAGTGAGAGACAGAATAACAAAAAGAAATCCAGAAAAACGCATGTCAAAAATGTAAAAAAATGATTTGCATTTTAATGAGGGAAATAAGTATTTGACCCCTCTGCAAAACATGACTTAGTACTTGGTGGCAAAACCCTTGTTGGCAATCACAGAGGTCAGACGTTTCTTGTAGTTGGCCACCAGGTTTGCACACATCTCAGGAGGGATTTTGTACCACTCTTTGCAGATCTTCTCCAAGTCATTAAGGTTTCGAGGCTGACGTTTGGCAACCTGAACCTTCAGCTCCCTCCACAGATTTTCTATGGGATTAAGGTCCGGAGACTGGCTAGGCTACTCCAGGACCTTAATGTGCTTCTTCTTGAGCCACTCCTTTGTTGCCTTGGCCGTGTGTTTTGGGTCCTTGTCATGCTGGAATACCCATCCACGACCCATTTTCAATGCCCTGGCTGAGGGAAGGAGGTTCTCACCCAAGATTTGACGGTACATGGCCCCGTCCATCGTCCCTTTGATGCGGTGAAGTTGTCCTGTCCCCTTAGCAGAAAAACACCCCCAAAGCATAATGTTTCCACCTCCATGTTTGACGGTGGGGATGGTGTTCTTGGGGTCATAGGCAGCATTCTTCCTCCTCCAAACACGGCGAGTTGAGTTGATGCCAAAGAGCTCCAATTTGGTCTCATCTGACCACAACACTTTCACCCAGTTGTCCTCTGAATCATTCAGATGTTCATTGCCAAACTTCAGACGGGCATGTATATGTGCTTTCTTGAGCAGGGGGACCTTGCGGGCGCTGCAGGATTTCAGTCCTTCACGGCGTAGTGTGTTACCAATTGTTTTCTTGGTGACTATGGTCCCAGCTGCCTTGAGATCATTGACAAGATCCTCCCGTGTAGTTCTGGGCTGATTCCTCAACGTTCTCATGATCATTGCAACTCCACGAGGTGAGATCTTGCATGGAGCCCCAGGCCGAGGGAGATTGACAGTTCTTTTGTGTTTCTTCCATTTGCGAATAATCGCACAAACTGTTGTCACCTTCTCACCAAGCTGCTTGGCGATGGTCTTGTAGCCCATCCAGCCTTGTGTAGGTCTACAATCTTGTCCCTGACATCCTTGGAGAGCTCTTTGGTCTTGGCCATGGTGGAGAGTTTGGAATCTGATTGATTGATTGCTTCTGTAGACAGGTGTCTTTTATACAGGTAACAAGCTGCGGTTAGGAGCACTCCCTTTAAGAGTGTGCTCTTAATCTCAGCTCGTTACCTGTATAAAAGACACCTGGGAGCCAGAAATCTTTCTGATTGAGAGGGGGTCAAATACTTATATCCCTCATTTAAATGCAAAAAATTTATAAAATTTTTAACATGCGTTTTTCTGGATTTTTTTGTTGTAATTCTGTCTCTCACTGTTCAAGTAAACCTACCATTAAAATTATAGACTGATCATTTTTTTGTCAGTGGGCAAACGTACAAAATCAGCAGGGGATCAAATACTTTTTTCCCTCACTGTACATACAGTCACTGTGGGGACGGAGTCATCAATGCACTTATTGATTAACTTCTTTGGGATAGGGGGCGGTATTTTGACGTCCGGATGAAAAGCGCGCCCAAAGTAAACTGCCTGCTACTCAGGCCCAGAAGCTAGGATATGCATATAATTGGTAGATTTGGATAGAAAACCCAAACGTTTATAAAACTGTTAAAATAATGTCCACTAGTCTTTACACTAGGCCCTAGCTAGGCCCCCTTCTGTCCCCTGTACATTACAGTATTTACACTAGGCCCTAGCTATTCCCCCTTCTGTCCCCTGTACACTACAGTATTTACACTAGGCCCTAGCTATTCCCCCTTCTGTCCCCTGTACACTACAGTATTTACACTGACCCTAGCTATTCCCCCTTCTGTCCCCTGTACACTACAGTATTTACACTGACCCTAGCTATTCCCCCTTCTGTCCCCTGTACACTACAGTATTTACACTGACCCTAGCTATTCCCCCTTCTGTCCCCTGTACACTACAGTATTTACACTAGGCCCTAACTATTCCCCCGTCTGGTCCCTGTACACTACTCTTTACACTAGGCCCTAGCCAGACACTACTATGCCCTAGCAAACCCCGCTGTCTGACTTCGCTGTACACTACACCCCAGGTACAGTGAGGTACAGTATTCTGACAGGCACTAGTCTAAGAATCAGTAACGTATCAGCTAAGGTAGTTTGAAAAACACTGAGGTTCTGGCTTGCGGTGGGTAAACACATGGCCGCGGCAGTGAGGACAGACGTAAATATTAGCCGTGTCTGCCCAGTCCGGGGGGGGTTAGCCAGACAACACTCTCCTCGCTAGCTGGCAGCAAAGACAGGACACATTCAGCCAGCCAGCCTGCCTGCTAGCGTAGAGAGAGCCATAGAGAACCAGCTGCATCATCTGAGCTGTTTTAGCTAGGCTAAATCAGTCCCTTTCTGAGGGGGAAAATAGCCTGTGTGGGTTTGGGCTGGAGGACATGATGTGTAGCTGTAGTGTTGTGGAAGCATATGAGGAGTTATTGCCCCAAGCCTCTTTTGATTTCCATCTACGTGCGTTTGGAAAATCAGCCCTATGATTGAAGCTTTAGTTAGGGCACTCAGTGTGAATGGAAGAAAGTTTAATCTGTAAGCCTTTGATTGTATGTCTGGCGAAGCAACATGATTTGATTTAGTCCGTTTCCAGTTTGTCTGTTCAGTGGTAATTCACAGGAATCAGAGAATTATCTTGTTTGACTTTCGATTGACAGTTGCACTTATAGACAAGACCCAGCGAACACTTCCCTAAATGTTCTCCTTTGGTTATTTGACATACAGTGCCTTCAGAAAATATTCACACCCTTTGACATTTTACCGATTTTGTTGTATTACTGCCTGACTTTAAAATGGATTCAATTGAGATTTTTTTTGTCACTTGCCTTTTTTTTGTACCTCATAATGTCAAAGTAGAGTTCTCTTTTCCCAAAAAATCATAATTTCTAAACATTTTAAAGCTGAAATGTCTTGAGTCAATAAGTATTCAACCCCTTTTGTTATGGCAAGCCTACATATGTTCAGTAGTAAACATTTGCTTAACACATAATAAGTTGCATGGACTCTGTGTGCAATAATAGTGCTTAACATGGTTTTTGAATGACTACCTCATCTCTGTACCCCACACATACAATCTGTAAGGTCCCTAAGACAAGCAGTGAATTGCTAACACAGATTCAACCAGTGAGATTTTCCAATGCCTCGCAAAGAAGGGCACCTATTGGTAGATTGGTCAAAATAAATAAAAAGCAGACATTGAATATCCCTTTGAGTATGGTGAAGTTATTAAAAACACTTTGGATGGTGTATCAACACACCCAGTCACTACAAAGATACAGGCGTCCTTCCTAACTCTGTTGCCGGAGAGGAGGGAAACCACTCAGGGATTTCACCATGAGGGCAATGGTGATTTTTAAACTGTTTGTTTTCTCCTATCACACTCTGAGGATGGATCAACAACATTATAGTTACTCCACAATACTAACCTAATTTACAGAGTGAAAAAAAGGAAGCCTGTACAGAATACATGCATCCTGTTTGCAACAAGGTAATAAAGTAATACTGCAAAAAATGTGGCAAAGCAATTAACTTTTTGTCCTAAATGTGTTATGTTTGTGGCAAATCCAAAACAACACTTCACTGAGTATTACTCCCCACATTTTCAAGCATAGTCATGGCTGCATCATGTTATGGGTGTGCTTGTAAGGACTGGGGAGTTTTTCAGGATAAAAAAATAACTAAAGAGAGCTAAGCACAGGCAAAATCCTAGAAGAAAACCTGGTTCAGTCTGCTTTCCACCAGACACTGGGAGATTAATTCACCTTTCAGCAGGACAATAACCCAAAACACAAGGCCAAATCTACGCTGGAGTTACTTAACAAGAAGACAGTGAATGTTCCTGAGTGGCCGAGTTACAGTTTTGACTTATCTGCTTGAAAATCTATGGCAAGACTTGAAATTGGTTGTCTAGCAATGATCAACAACCAATTTTACAGAGCTTGAAGAATTTGGGGCAAATGTTGCTCAATCCATGTGTGATAATCTCTTAGAGATTTACCCAGAAAGACTCACAGCTGTAATTGCTGCCAAAGGTGATTCTAATATGTATTGATTCAGGTGGTTGAATACTTATCTAATCGAGATAGATTAGTGTTTTAATTTTTCAGAATTTTTTACAATTGTTAGATTTTTTTCCCACTGACAGAGTATTTTGTGTAGATCGTCCTGGGATCTAACATTTGGTAGCTGGGGAGGCTGCAATATCTTCAAATAAATATTCTGAAAGCCCCAAAATAAAACCAAACATAAGGAGTTTCATGATGCTAATTAACAATGGCTTTTTTTAATTAACTGGTCCTACCAAGAGGCTGATCATTTGGATTAAGACCGATAACTACCCAAATTATTTTACTCCTGACCTTGTCCCTGTGCCCAGTCACTGCTTACACACACACACTGAACACACACACACAAACCGTATTGTGCCCCATCAGGACTGGTGTGTCACTCCACTTTGTTGGGTGCCAGAGCAGTGACTTATTATCAGTGTTATCACTTCTCTCAGCAGGAAGTCTAACACACTAATTGGTGTCTTGAAATGGACGCCAAGTGCTTGTCTCTTCAGAAATATATATTTATGGCCTCCCGAGTGGCGCAGCGGTCTAATGCACTGCATCGCAGTGTTTTGCGGTGTCACTACAGCCTTTGGTTCGAATCCCAGGCTGTGTCACAACCGGCTGTGACCGGACACAATTGGCCCAGCGTCGTCCAGGTTTGGGAAGGGTTTGGCCAGGGGGGCTTTACTTGGCTCATCGCACTCTAGCGACTACTTGTGGCGGGCAGGGTGCCTGCAGGCTGACTTCAGTCGTCAGTTGAACGGTGTTTCCTCCGAAACATTGGTGCGGCACATTGGTTAAGCGAGCGGGTGTTAAGGAGCGCAGTTTGGCGGGTCATGTTTAGGAGGAAGCGTGACTCTCCCGAGCCCGTTGGGGAGTTGCAGCGATGAGACAAGATCATAATCACGAAATTGGGGAGAAAAAGGGGGGCACATTTTGGACACACCTACTCATTCCAGAATTTTTCTTAATTTTTACTATTTTCTACATTGTAGAATAATAGCGAAGACATCAAAACTATGAAATAACGCATATAGAAAACACAAAATAGTAAAAGTAAAGAAAAACCCAAACTTTTGACTGATACTGTATATATTTCTTTATTTTTACTTGTTGGTTTTTTATCTAATGATACGTGTTGCTTTTTTCGACACAGAGTAGGATGCCACATTAAGTGGTGGCCTATTTTCATGGTCCATACGTCTGTAATGACTGTCAAGCTCTCCGCTATCTTTGGGTAGCCTCTATCGTGCTGTAGCTAGTTTTCAGTAGGACATGCCTGGGGAACATGTCTGCAGTCTCTCTCCTATAGCTCCTGGTATGTCTCATACGGCCCTGTCATGATGTGACAGTGTTTGTGATGGGGTGGCCCTTCTATTGCTGCTGACAGGGAGAGAACATGGATACTCTACCATGTAGGAGAGAGGAGAGCAGAAGTTATTTGACGGCAGACCACCACATGTCCACTGAATTAGCATTAGCCTAAGTGATTAAGTTACACTATATCGAATTAGCTTTTAAAGTAATCTTTTAAAGTAATTCAACTCTATATTTATACTACCTTTTGAGTACGTTTTATAGAGTATGTGTAAGTCCTTGGCTCTGCCTTTTCAGATTAGTAACACTGCTTCAGATGGACAGATTCACTCAAAGCCCACAGAATCTATGTTGTGCGTACATGTGTGGGTGTTCAGTTGGTGTTTGTGTCTCTTGATCAGGTCCTGAGTCCCTCTCTATCCGCTGCCCTGACTGTCTGAAGAGAGGGAGATGCTCCCTGGTCTCGGCTCCCTCTAGCTGAGTGGATTATAAAATTGCCTCAGTTTGTTACAACGCCAACTCACTTTTCTCTCTCTCTCTCCTACTCTCTCTCTCGCGCGCACACACACACACACACACACACACACACACACACACACACACACACACACACACACACACACACACACACACACACACACACACACACAGTCTTGTGTAACTAACCTTGTGGGGACACAATTCAGTCCCATTCAAAATACTATTTTCCCTAACACTAATTCTAACCTTAACCCTTAACCCCCTAGAAATTAACATTTTACCTTGTGGGGACTGTCCCCAGTTGTTCAAAAAAAAAATTAAATTACTATTCTTGTGGGGACTTCTGGTCCCCACAAATATAGTTAAACACATACACACACACTCTTTCTCTCTCCTCTCTCCATTCCTCCATCTCTCTCTCTCTCCCTCTGATCATTGATCTGCTTGGAAGCCCACTGAAAGGCCCCATTTATCCTATGCCGAAGAGCGTCCCGTCTGCCTGCCTGTTGTTTTTGGAGCTCTTCTGAAAACCTGCATGGTCTGGTTGGTGTGTTCGTGGCCTTGGTACATTCACGGTGGTGAGACTGGAGTGTGTCTCCTTCACAGCTAAGGTCTATTTATGTAAAAGGGTTGAGGCGTGATGGTGTCTGGGGCCTTGGACGAGTGTTTTGGTTCTGTAGTGTGTGTGACGTTGTGCGGTAGTATGTAGGCCTACTGAGGACGAGTGATGATTCAGTCATTAAATTCATCAATTAATTAGTCAGTCACTCAATCAATTAACAAATCAAGTCAATCTTTATTATCCCAGAGGGAGATTTGGTTGACAAGCATCCAATCCCAGGTTTCATCCTAATTGAAAGCGGATCGGTCTCCAGTGTAGCAAACACCACAGGAAATAGTAAACTATTCCAACATGTCTAACATTATCTCTCTCTCCCCCTCAGTGATCCTGTTCTGTATGGCGGCGCTCATCTTCCCCATCGGTTTCTACATCAACGAGGTGGGTGGCCAGCCATACAAGCTGCCCAACAACACGGTGGTGGGCTCCTCCTACGTCCTCTTTGTCCTCTCCATCTTCTTCACCATAGTGGGACTGCTGTTCGCAGGCAAGGTGTGCCTGCCCGGCTGACTGCGGCTACCGCTCTGCCACCTGGACTTTAAGCTGGGGCCGAGGAAAAACATACAAAGGAGATCAATAAAATGGAGGAGAAGAAAAATGGACGACTAAAAAGAAAAACACTGGCCAGAAAGCAGGGATGAGATGTCTCTGACGGACGGTGTGACGATATGCAGCTGGGACGGTTAACGCGGAATAACAAACTAACTGAGATGAATAGACACGGACGAATATGGACGCTGTCGAACTGACTCAGGCTTTTTTCCCTCTCTGCCTTTGCTTATTTAAAACATGTTATTTTTACATTGTTGTTGTTGCACTTTGGAGAGCGATGCGGGAGACACCAGTCCGCTCCATGGGGGGGTGAAGAGGGGTGGGGGGGTTGGAACGACCGCCGTCCTTTCCCCAAACCCCCTGCCGTTGCCATGGCGACAGTAACTATGACGTCACACCTTTCGGAGGATCTCCACTTCACCCTTCCTGCCCAGCGAGAAAACAAACCGTTGTCATCTCAACCGTTCCTTTTGCTATTTTTGGCTTCTTACACTATTTCAGTTGTTTTGGTTTCTTCCATTTAGTGTTTTTTGGGGTTGTTGCTTTCTCCTTTCCCCCTTTTTCACTGAGGTGGTTTGAGGTGAAGTTTGGGCCAACAAACCTCTGGAGGAGCTGTAAGGGTATATTAAGAGGCTGCTGATGGGGTCATTGTCTCTCTGCCTCCCCATGTGTGGCCTGGGACGAGTCACTTCAGCCATGGTTAGGCAGTAACTAGGGAGGGGGCTATTTGGGGTAGAGGGGGAAGGTTGGTTGAGATGACATCCTAGGTGGCATCCTAGCTTGCTGGGCATGAGCAAGTCCCCTTTGGAAGAGGGAGGGTGGACTGCTACATTGGCCTTTCCATCTTCACCCTAACCTTAACCCCAGCACCATGACCCATATAATCCAGGGGATTTAGACAGGTGCACTGTTCCAGAGAGGGGAGGGTAGGACCCCAGGCCCTGACGACCAAGGTTCCTTAATTGGCCAGGCACCACACAGTAAGTCAAGCACCTACCAGCTGCACTACAGGAAAGGAAAAAGGGAATGAAGACTGAGAGCACCTGGATTATTATGAAACATGGATGGGATCAGGCAGGAGTGATGTTTTGCTTTGTAAAATAGTAATAAAAGGCATCAGGGACTGCAGGTCAGGTCGTTGTGGGGCTGTGCCTCACTACTGTGCTGTGCCCGATGCCTGTGAAACACACACACACGCGCACACACATTAACAGATGCACAAAAGACTCGCACACAAACACACACACGTGTTTCGGGCTCAATCTCTAAGTCATGGTGAAGTATTTGTTGTCCATTTCCATTCCTGCTCAGCTTTTCTTTGTGTTGGTCTGTATAATATGGATTGTGAAGAAGCCCTTTCTGGTTCCTAGTTTGATTTGTTGTTGTGCCATGATCAGAATTTCTGTTTTAGGAAGCACTGTGCATTCAACGGTATAGCTAATAGCAGAAGAGGCACCACAAATGTATAAAAAAATAACTTCTTACCTCATATTTTTTTCTTATTCAAACTACTACTATTATGTTTTCCAAACCATGACGATGAGTTCCCTAGAAATTGTATTGTCTTGATCAGGCGGCTAGGCATAAAGCTTGTGACGCAAATTATTTATCTTTCACTGAATAAAAAGAGAAAAAAGACGGATGTGTTTGAGTCTGACACAATCACTCTACATACTGTATAATATTTATTCTGTTTCAACATGTTAGTTTTCAGCTCCAGGCCTTGAGGGCCACCATGTCAGCTGGTTTATGTGTTTCCTGGTTTGTAATTTATCAACTAGTGTCTGACTGGCTAGGGAGTAGCCAATCACACCGGTCTTTGAAAAAAAGGCAATGACAAAAACCAGGGCGACGTTCAGTAGGAGAAAACATTTGAAACAATGAGGTTATGTAAAACGTATATATAAAATAATCCAGAGGACCTCTTTATTTATTTATTTTACCACAAAACGTTTAATTTGGGGGGGGGTTCAGTTATATATTTTTCAGTTTCTTATGTGATAATCTGTAGAACAATGTGCCATCTCCAAATGGCCTTCCCATCTGAACGTTTTAAGACATTGCACTTTTTTCAACACAAACCTATGTAGAAGACAGGGGCAACCAAGGTTCATCTCAGTTGAAGGGCTATATGTTTTCAGTCTCCCTGTAAAGCGCTTATTGTTCATCTGGAAATGAGCACCAGTGAAGTTAGTGAAGAACAAAACGTACAGTACCCTCCCAACTCCGCCACTATTGATTCAAGTTGTTTCTTTGAAGACTTTAACAGTGCTTGCCATATTCACCTTTGAATTGACTTAATCTCCTGTTAAGTTTTACAGTCAAACCTATGAGTGACCTTTCATTCATGTTCATACTGCATTCATGTTTCTGTTAAATGTGGATTTTGTTCAGAAGTCTGTGTGCTCAGTGTCCAGCCAAGAATGGACAAAGATTTACATAATGCAACTGATTACATTTTTCCTTCCATCATTTACAAACACTAATTATTTACAGTGCAAAATGGAATGATGTATCCACAGCAAAATGCTAATCTGATTATATGGAAGTGCACATTGACTGTTTGGGTAAGTGATTAGCAAGACACTAGTCACTAACATCATCTGACTGTATAGAATAAAAGGCACAAATCTATGCAAATAAAGACATGAGCTCTACAGGTGTAATAGTCAAGGCTCCTCTTCCATCTAATTACAGCATCTTGTCTGTCAACCATCTTGAAACTAATCAATGCCTGTGATGTGATCCATACTCTCAATTAAATCCAAAAGAACGGAAATAAAGGGCCACATTTACCAATCACTTCCAACAGTCCAAGGTTTGCACCAGTTCTTTTCTGAGAGAAAGAAATTAGTATTTTAAAATGAAGTTAAACCATGAAAGTGTCTTTAGTAACACCTGCTTCACTCCCCTTGGATAACAACAGATGGAGCAAACTTCATACCAGAGCAAAACATTTAGGTGGCACCCTATTCCCTATCAAATGGCACCCTCTTCCCTGATCTGTTGGTATATAGTGAATAGTGGGCCATTTTATAATGAGGAATGCCCCAAATCTGGTTGTTTGGATAAAGAGAGCTGGTTCTTATTTGGGTATTAGGTGAAGTCTGCCATTTTGCCATTCAAATGAATTTACCAGCTAGATTGACCCCCTAGAGTCTATGTCCGTGCCCCTGTGGAAATGTAATTAGCATAATAAACAAATCCCCATCAAAATCTGTCTGTTTAAGATGGAGCATTTGCGGTGGAAGTTGGCCGAGCTACAGCGGTGTTTGTCAGACAATGACACATCCCGGTCTTCTCACGAAAATGTCTGTAGTGTCCAAATGGTTTGGCCTCCAAACTAATAGAGCCCCACAGTGGAGGTGTCATAATACCCGTAAAACCTAGCGGTCAAACAAGGAAATGGTTCCAATCATTTTCCCAACATTTATTTTTCCTATAGGGAATGTTACAAACACTTAAAATAAGGGCTGGGTTTTGTGTAGACTTACCCAGGCGTGACGTTTTGATAACCGTGTAAATCTCTCTCTGACAAGGTAACTTTTATCAATATATTTACTCTCAGATTCGAAAATGCTAATTAGCATCAAAGTAGACACCATACAAGACTACAAATCCCTGCAAGCTCCTGCGCGTCATCTTTAGCTGACACCTTTGCTAACAGGTATACTGTCATAGAAATGTAACCAATTTATTCATTACTAAATGTATCTAACATTAGATAGTTAATCTAGAGATTCTTACCTTTGCCTTGATTTGGCAGTTTTGTCCAGATCATCATGGCATTTGTAGTTATTTGACAGCCATATTAGCAGCTAATTAGCATTTCATTTTTGTGGGGGTGAGGTGGGTAAATACAGGCGAATATATTGATAAAAGTCACTTTGTCCTAGAGAGATTTACACGGTTATCAAAATGTCACGCCAGGGTAAGCCTATACGAAACAGCCCTTATTTTAAGTGTTTCTAAAATCTCCTATGGGGCAAAATGAATGGTGGATAAACGATTGCAACCATTTCCTTGTTTGACTGCTAGGTTTTATGGGTATTATGACTCATACTGTGGTACTCTATATGACCACTCTATGGAAAGATGAGACTCTCACGATGGTGTTCTCCGTTTTGTGTTCTCTACGACCCCCACAATCGTCACGGGACTCGTCAGAAGTCGGTACTGCCAATCTGCCAACTTCTGTCTGTAGCGTCCAAACAGTTTTGGCTACACACTAACATGACCCCTCTATGGAAAGTTGAGACTCTCACGAACACGGAGAGGTGAGAATCTCATAAACAGGTCGGTTGTTTTGCTCTATGACCCTCACAAGACGCATCTGAGGGGAGCCCGGTACCAGTTAAAAGTTTAGTGCCCCCAAAAAAAGGTTAAATATGGGCTTAAACTCTTAAGGATAAGGTTCAGTCAACCAGAGACAGGAAGCTTTTCCTGACCATGTGACCTGACCAGTAACAACTCTTGACCTAGTCTACACTCTTAGCAAAAAGGGTTCTTTGTCTGTCAACATAAGATAACCCTTTTTTGGTTCCAGGTAGAACCTTTTTGGGTTCCATGTAGAACCCTCTGTGGAAAGGGTTCTACATGAAACCCAAAAGGGTTCTACCTGTAACATAATGGGTTCTACCTGGAACCAAAAATGGTTATTCAAAGGGTTCTTCTATGGGAACAGCCGAAGAACCCTTTTAGGTTCTAGATAGCACCTTTTTTTCTAAGAGTGTATAGCCTAGTATATAATTTAGGTTCAGAGGTTTTCCAGGTGACATCACGTGATCCCGAAAAAATTCCAGACCGTGATTCTGTTATGGAGTGATCTGATATGGTTGCCTTCAGACTGGACCATGACTTTGTTGCAGAACAGCTTTACATGCATAGAGAACAGCAGCCACATCTCTTCCTCCTCAATGGTGACTCATCTACATACAGTACGTGTCTAATCTGTTTATCTGCTCTGTCTGAGCACACACTCTTTCCACCCATTCCCTCACCATCTGAGGTTCTTCCCCTCTCTTTGTGTTCTGCTCTGCTCTGTTGGTACAATGTTGTTGTTTTTCTCAGTAGCTTGAGCTAAATGACAGCTGAAAGCCTTCACAGAGCCATAGTGTATGTGTGTGCACGTGCATGCATCTGCGCATGTGCGGGTACCTTATGTATGTCTATGTGTGGGTGTGTGTGTATGTTTGAGTGACAGGTTATGAGGTTTGAGGATGAGTCTCCCAGCCTAGAATTACATGGGCTTCCCTCTGGGCCCTGGCTGATGGGCTGATGAGCCCTGGCTGATGAGCCCTGGCTCTGGCTGATGAGCCCTGGCTGATGAGCCCTGGCTGATGAGCCCTGGCTGATGAGCCCTGACAGATCTGAGAGAAGTGTGGGTGTGCTGGCTGGATTCAAACGGTCAGAGGCTCTCTCTGGTCCCTCAGCTCGTCTGTGACTAACCAATCCATCCATTTGCCACCATAAAAATAGAATGCCATTTTCTCTTCTAGGAATTCTATTTCTATGTTTGCCACATTCTCGTGCTTGGAATGAGTCATTGGTAAAACAGTTTGCAGAGGAGATCTATATTCACGCTGAAACCATTTTAAAACAGTTTTATATCATTAAAACCGGCGGGAGAAATGTATAGAGTGTTTGAGACCATTCTCGAATGCAAATTAGTTATCAATTAGGAATATTTGTTTGTAGTTAACGTTAATTAAGATGAATCAGTTGCGAACTTGACTAAAAGCATCACGGTCGTGTGGTGATGAATTGAACAAAGAGCTAATCTTAAATCGACCACTCAATCGCAATTAAGAGCTCAATTAATTAAGCTTGATTCATTGAGAGCTCAGAACGTAATCAAATTGAAACCCTGCAATCAGATTGGCCTGAAGCAACACCATGCAGACATAATAATGATGGGTCCTTTTTCATATTGATGAATATAAAGCCTATTTTTCTCCACATAATGTTACATTTTAAGTAGGAGCACAACCTGATCATATTAGGATACCCAATCACCAAGAACATGTTATGGATCTATTTTCAAAATCTGGCCGTGACCCCACTCTCTGAGTGTCTCAGGGAGAGTGGTAGATACAAAAACACATTTCCAATTCACACATGCGTATTAATACACGCTTGTATTGGTGTGAAATAGGACAAATATAAGCACCCATCAAATTATTATTATAAATCTGTAAAATTTATACAGAGCTAAGAGAACTGTGGAAGAATAGCTGACTTCTATGATGAGTGATGATTCATTCTACTGATGAAATGCTCATAGGGCCATATCAAGTACACCGTCCCTATATATTTTCTGTTGTCTTTACTTATACCAACACAGATTCACACACACACACACACACACACACACACACACACACACACCCTATAGGCCTATATCAGTCAAAATGGTACATTGCTTTGATGATGGAAACAACCTGCATCTTGTCTGTATAGATTTATTAGCAGACCACATTGAGGTTATCAAGGAGAGAGCTGTTCACTGTACAAACAACTGACTCCTCAATGGGACTAAAATGAAGAGTCTTTAGCGATGAGGCACACTCAAGTCGATGTCGATTTTGAACATTATTTGGTATTTCTCTGCCGGAAATGCTGGGGAATTATTGTAATAATCACCAATGTATGTTTTTTGTGGTGTATGTCTGGGAAAATATCACAGGTCATAATTGTTCATATATTTTGGGATTTTAACTTTTCAGAATGTGTTTTTATTTGTATTCTTCTGTTGATTTGTGGTTTATGAACAAGGAACCCCTTTTCATCACCTGTACTTATGTTATTGAGCAAATGTACCAAAATAAAATCCACTGCTTAAGGATTTCATGAACTGACTGTTTTAATTCCTGCATACTCTACATTTGTCTTCATAAAGGTAACATTTTTACATTATTCCTAACTCTATAATATAAACCATTCATTACACATTTATATCCTAAGCACATCATTAAAATGACATTATATATCTAGATAGAGGTTAATGAATGTAGGTACATTGATACATGCATAGACTGGCGGGTAGGAGCGTTGGCCCAGTAACCGAAAAGGTTGCGGGATCAAATCCCTGGGCTGACAAGGTAAAAATCTGTCATTCTGCAAGGCAGTTAACCCACTGTTCCCCGGATGCCGAAGATGTGGATGTCGAATAAGGCAGCCCTCCGCACCTCTCTGATTCAGAGGGGTTGGGTTAAATGCGGAAGAAACATTTCAGTTGAAAGCATTCAGTTGTACAACTGCCTAGGTATTCCCCTTTCTTTTCTCAATATCCTGTGGTCCTGTGTGGCTCAGTTGGTAGAGCATGGTGCTTACAACACCAAGGGTTGTGGGTTTGATTCCTGCTGTGGCCTGCCTTGTCTGAAATGTATGTGTGCATGACTAAGTTGCTTTGGATAAAAGTGTCTGCTAAATGGCATATAATGTTGGTTAATTGCTCCATACTACTCTGTAGGTGTTGTAGCCTACACACTGACAGGTGCTGATATCATCTCTGTAGGTGTTGTAGCTGACACACTGACAGGTGCTGATACCATTGCTGTAGGTGTTGTAGCCTACACACTGACAGGTGCTGATATCATCTCTGTAGGTGTTGTAGACTACACACTGACAGGTGCTGATACCATCTCTGTAGGTGTTGTAGACTACACACTGACAGGTGCTGATACCATCTCTGTAGGTGTTGTAGACTACACACTGACAGGTGCTGATACCATCTCTGTAGGTGTTGTAGCCTACACACTGACAGGTGCTGATATCATCTCTGTAGGTGTTGTAGCCTACACACTGACAGGTGCTGATATCATCTCTGTAGGTGTTGTAGTCTACACACTGACAGGTGCTGATATCATCTCTGTAGGTGTTGTAGCCTACACACTGACAGGTGCTGATATCATCTCTGTAGGTGTTGTAGCCTACACACTGACAGGTGCTGATACCATCTCTGTAGGTGTTGTAGACTACACACTGACAGGTGCTGATACCATCTCTGTAGGTGTTGTAGTCTACACACTGACAGGTGCTGATATCATCTCTGTAGGTGTTGTAGCCTACACACTGACAGGTGCTGATACCATCTCTGTAGGTGTTGTAGCCTACACACTGACAGGTGCTGATACCATCTCTGTAGGTGTTGTAGACTACACACTGACAGGTGCTGATACCATCTCTGTAGGTGTTGTAGCCTACACACTGACAGGTGCTGATGTATAGGGGCATATGTTATGTGGGTGGGAAGTGTAGGAACACAATCTCACAGGAAATAATATTGTATATGGAAACATTTCATTTTCAAAGGATGTAATTGAATGCAACATTGTTGAATGCATGCTTTTTATGCGTTATGGCTTTCACGTTTGTTGACTGTGATAGATTACTGTGTCAGTGCTGCCAAGTGCACTTAGACTGAAACGTGGTGCCCATCTGCTCATTTGATGGGCTTCCAACTCGATTTAGTTCACCTGAGCAGATAATACCAGCCAGGCTGCAGCAGTCTCTCCTTCTCCAAGCAGCAGTGAGGAGAGAGGTCACTGTAGTGAATTTGGCAGGAAGCTGTAGCCTACACTCTAAAAATTAGGGGTTTAACAAGGATTCTTCTAAGATCCTCAAAGTTATTTGAAGAACCTTAGTGTTCTTGGCACTGAAAATTGCCCCCATTAGGTTCTTCCAAAAACCCCATAGGAGGTGGGGTTCATCGAGGAACCTCCTTAGTTGGTGGGGGTTCCTGCAGGAACTTAACTGCCCAACTAGAAACATTTGGATTTGAATTTGAAAGGACAGCAGGTGCAGGCACTTAACTGAAAAATGTAAAGATCTCCTCAATTTAAGGTAAGGTTTGTCCCTTATATAATCTAAATGGATATTGTTTTGTAATGATACCATCTATCTTTTCATATTTGTGCAAATCTTTCTAAAACAGAAAATGGACACAATTCAATGGATATCAATCAACAAAGAGGTAAGAATGTGTAGGCTGTAAGAATATGGTGAAGGCTAGCTGTATTGGGTGCAGATGACTGAACTGCTCACTTTTGTGTCTGTGTCTGCAGGTATACAGACGAGGAGGCATACAAAGGTAACTCTATTGGTATGTTATACAGATCACATGTACCATCCTCTTCCCTTACCTCTTCAATGAATATCCCATAGGCCTCTACAATACAGACAGGGTACGTGTATGAAAATGATCATAATTTTTTCATTCACATTTAACACAAAAACCAAGGTATGAATACTGTTGTGTGCATGTTTTGTTAAACATCTGTATAATAAAAAAAATTGGATTCACAGACTTCACCCTCCCTACACCTCTGATGAATATAACAGGAAACCTGTTCAATCACCATGCACTGCAAAATCATTCTGGCTATGGATACAGAGAACATCAACACATTAACATCAACAAGCTAGCTGGCTAATGTTAGGGTTAAGTTTAGGAGTTAGGTTAAAGGGTTAAGGTTAGGTTAGGTTTAGCTAAAAAGGTTAAGGTTAGAGGAAGGGTTAGCTAACATGCTAAGTAGTTAAAAAGAAGCAAAAAGTAGTAAGTAGTTGAAAAGTTGCTGAATACCTAAAATGCTAAAGTTCTCCTGATGAGATTCGAACTTGCAATCTTTGGGTTGCTAGACATTTGCTTTATACACCCACCCCGACTAACCATCCTGCTTTTGTTTTTGTCTTAAGTAACCATTTGTCTTATCAACACTACTAAACGTAACATATCATACTAATGTTGGTGTCCCGGATTGACATTTACTATTTTACGTCTAGTCTATGAGACCAGACTGAGAACAGTGTTATTTGGCCTGCCTAGGCCTACCCTACAGGTAAAATATTAACGTTTTTGATTCAGATGTTAAATCTATATAACATTTTCCTGTCAATACAGTTACAGGTATTTTATGTTCCATGCCTTTACCTGCCTCTAAGTCTTTATGTGCTCTCTTTCAAAAATGCGCACTCACGCAATTGTCGGTCACCTTGGAGATGAGAAACATTGAGGAGGGTAGGTTACGACTGTCTCAGCCTCTACTTTCCACACGAAAACTCTCAGCGAAGCACCCTCAATATATCTGTACAACTTTATATACGATTTAAGAAGCTTTGAGAAAAAAACGATGATTGCATAAACTGTCGCGAGGCACATGTCGGACACGTCCATGTTTTGCGCCTTCAGAATGTCTTGAGAAAGAAGACCCTCTGATTGTCCACCCGTAGACCCTGCAAGCAAAGGTAGAACCTGCCGGTGAAATTGTATCAATTTACAAATGACAAGATTCTGAAACTCTGCTGCATCCTATCTAATTCAGATATGATCTAATTTAATCGAATGTTTTCAAAACCCTATAGTATTTTTCTTGAAATAAGGAGTAGTCTAAGAATATGATGTCTTAAACCAATGTGGTTAAAAAAGGGCCATCCTGGGATTATAATGATTTGCCTTGAAACCCGACGTTGGGCATAAATGAGAATTTAAACCAAAGTTTCCTCACATCTACAAGCCACGAATATTTAATAACGTTACATTTTAACGTACAGTACTTTACCGGTTGTCTTTGGCAGTCGGTCGTTTTTGGCGGTAGGAATGTGAGACAATATACCCACCCACAAAAATACAGTGCACTCTGGAAGTATTCAGACCCCCTTAACTTTTTCCACATTTTGTTACTTACAGCCTTATTCTAAAATGTATATTTTTTCCCCTCATCAATCTACACACAATACCCAATAATTACAAATCAAAAACTATGTATTTTTTGGCAAACTCCAAGCAGGCTGTTTACTGAGGAGTGGCTTCTGTCGGGCCACTCTACCATAAATGCCTGATTGGTGAAGTGCTGCAGTGATGGTTGTCCTTCTGGAAGGTTCTCCCATCTCCACAGAGGAACTCTGGAGCTCTTTCAGAGTGACCATCAGGTTCTTGGTCACCTCCCTGACCAAGGACCTTCTCCCCCGATTGCTCAGTTTGGCCAGGCAACCAGCTCTAGGAAGAGTCTTGGTGGTTCCAAACTTCTTCCATTTAAGAATGATGGAGGCCACTGTGTTCTTGGGGACCTTCAATGCTGCAGACATGTTTTGGTACCCTTCCCAGATCTGTGCCTCGACACAATCCTGTCTCAGAGCTCTAGACAATTCCTTCGACCTCATGGTTTGGTTTTTGCTCTGACATGCACTGTCAATTGTGGGACCTTATATAGACAGGTGTGTGCCTTTCCAAATAATGTCCAATCAATTGACTTTTCCACAGGTGGACTCCAATCAAGTTCTAGAAACATCTCAAGGATGATCAATGGAAACAGGATGCACCTGAGTTCAATTTCAAGTCTCATAGCAAAGTGTCTGAATACTTATTTTTATTTAACTAGGCAAGTCAGTTAAGAACAAATTCTTATTTACAATGACGGCCTAGGAACAGTGTGTTAACTGCCTTGTTCAGGGGCAGAACAACAGATTTTAACCTTGTCAGCTCAGGGACTCGATCCAGGAACCTTTCGGTAACCACAAAGCTACCTGCCGCCCCATGTAAAGAAGGTATTTCTGTTTTTTATTTTTAATACATTTGCAAACATTTCTAAGTAACTGTTTTCACTTTGTCATTCTGGGGTATTGTGTGTAGATTGATGAAGAAATATGTTTATTTAATACATTTTAGAATAAGGCTGTAACGTAACAAAATGTGGAAAAAGTCAAGGGGTCTGAATACTTTCCGAATGCACTGTATATGCAACAATTTCAGTGATTTTACTGAGTTACAGTTCATATAAGGAAATCAGTCAATTTAAATAAAGTCATTAAGCCCTAATCTATGGATTTCACATGACTGGGCAGGGTGCAGCCATGGGTGGGCTTGTGAGGGCATAGGCCCACCCACTGGGGAGCCAGGCCCAGCCAATCATAATTTGTTTTCCCCCACAAAAGGGCTTTATTACAGACAGAAATACTCCTCAGTTTCATCAGCTGTCTCAGACGATCCCGCCCGCAGGTGAATAAGCCGAATGTAGAGTTCCTGGGCTGGCATGGTTACACGTGGTCTGCGATTGTGAGGCCGGTTGGACGTACTGCCAAATTCTCTAGTTGGCTTATGGTAGAGAAATGAACATTAAATCCTCTGGCAACAGCTCTGTTGGACATTCCTGCAGTCAGCATGCCAATTGCACGCGAACTCAAAACTTGAGATATCTGTGGCATTGTGTTGTGTGACAAAACTGCACATGTTAGAGTTGCCTTTTATTTTCCCCAGCACAAAGTGCACCTGTGTAACGATCATGCTGTTTAATCAGCTTCTTGATAGGCCACACCTGTCAGGTGGATGGATTATCTTGGCAAAGAAGAATTGCTCACTAACAGGGATGTAAACAAATTTATGCACAACATTTTAGAGAAATAAGCTTTTTGTGCATTTGGACAATTTTTGTGATCTTTTATTTCAGCTCATGAAACATGGGACCAACACTTTACATGTTGCGTTTATATTTTTGTTCAGTATACATACATTTTTCAAAGCGCTGGTAGTGCCTTGAGATTTATATCACCTGAAGCATGCGCATAACCATGTAAACACATGCATAAATCGGCAAGTACTGCTCAGGGATTAGTGCTTTATGAATAGTGTTTTTTGAGGTCAGTTCTGTTTCGGTTCGATTATTAAAAAATAATCACTGTTTTGATTTTGGTTTAGATAATTTTTTTCAACATTAAATGCATTGTGCATTATGTGGGTTGAATGCTGTAACAACACAGAATAAAACAATTAATGAAAGTTCCATGATGGTAGTGACTGGCTA
This sequence comes from Salmo trutta, assembly GCF_901001165.1. Classification (NCBI taxonomy): domain Eukaryota; kingdom Metazoa; phylum Chordata; class Actinopteri; order Salmoniformes; family Salmonidae; genus Salmo; species Salmo trutta. The sequence goes on along the minus strand of NC_042957.1, from coordinate 64,606,362 downwards.
TTACTGCTTATTACTTATTAACCATCATTTATTCAACTTTAATCAAATATTTCAGTTGTTTTGTATATTACATTTGTTTTATTTAATTACTTTATAATTTCATTCCAAGTCATCATCTCATCTCTATAGAGCTGCTGCCTACGCTGTCTGACAAAATCACTATTTTAGTAGTTCTTCAAAGTAAATAAGGCATTGTAGTTAATTATTCACATTTTATGGGTTAAACTATTTAGAATATTGGCCTGTTGGAAACTACTACTCCCTAATACATCGCACGGTTCAGACTGGAATTGATTTATCTCTGGAAAAACTCATTGAGCTCACAGAAAAAAAGAACAAAATGGAATTCAAATAATTTAACCTATGTCGGTCAATTAGTTGTTTAAAAAACTTTTAAAAAAATGGTTAATTGCTTAGCACTATTGGCAGGTATGCATGCGTCTAGTGCATGTATTTGTATGTTGTGCGCATGCTTCAGGTGATAGAAATCTGAAGGCACTACCTTCTTATCCTCTCCTGGAAATTCTGAAGGCACTACCTTCTTATCCTCTCCTGGAAATTCTGAAGGCACTAACTTCTTATCCTCTCCTGGAAAGTCTGAAGGCATTACCTTCCCTCCCTTCTTATCCTCTCCTGGGAAGTCTGAAGGCACTACCTTCCCTCCCTTCTTATCCTCTCCTGGGAAGTCTGAAGGCACTACCTTCCCTCCCTTCTTATCCTCTCCTGGAAAGTCTGAAGGCACTACCTTCTTATCCTCTCCTGGAAATTCTGAAGGCACTACCTTCTTATCCTCTCCTGGAAATTCTGAAGGCACTACCTTCTTATCCTCTCCTGGAAATTCTGAAGGCACTACCTTCTTATCCTCTCCTGGAAAGTCTGAAGGCATTACCTTCCCTCCCTTCTTATCCTCTCCTGGGAAGTCTGAAGGCACTACCTTCCCTCCCTTCTTATCCTCTCCTGGAAAGTCTGAAGGCACTACCTTCTTATCCTCTCCTGGAAATTCTGAAGGCACTACCTTCTTATCCTCTCCTGGAAATTCTGAAGGCACTACCTTCTTATCCTCTCCTGGAAATTCTGAAGGCACTACCTTCTTATCCTCTCCTGGGAAGTCTAAAGGCATTACCTTCCCTCCCTTCTTATCCTCTCCTGGGAAGTCTGAAGGTACTACCTTCCCTCCCTTCTTATCCTCTCCTGGGAAGTCTGAAGGCATTACCTTCCCTCCCTTCTTATCCTCTCCTGGAAAGTCTGAAGGTACTACCTTCCCTCCCTTCTTATCCTCTCCTGGGAAGTCTGAAGGTACTACCTTCCCTCCCTTCTTATCCTCTCCTGGAAAGTCTGAAGGCACTACCTTCCCTCCCTTCTTATCCTCCCCTGGGAAGTCTGTGCACAGCAGAGGAGGCTGGTTGGCTGAGCTATAGGAGGACGGGCTCATTGTAATAGCAGGAATGGAATTCATGGAACAGTATCGAACACATGGAAACCGTATTTTTTCTTCCAGTCCATTAGTTCCATTCCAGTCATTACAATGAGCCCATCCTTTTATAGCTCCTGCCACCTCCTCTGGTGGACAGGTGTCTGACAGATGGCTGCATGGCTAAGATCCTTCATGAACAGAATCAATGGGTATTGATTACACTGAAGCCCCAGTCAGTCTGTGACAGTGCTGTGCTGCTGTTTTGTTATTCCCCAGTGGCCACAGAGCTCACAGGGTTACTGCTTCTGTCTGAACTGTCTCACTACAAACTCTTCTAACTACACTGGATGTCTCCATCTGTTCTGCTAGGGCTACACTACAGGGAGCTGCTGCCTTCTGTCCTTTCATAAGGGTGTTTTCTTTACCTCAATTTAACTAGGCAAGTCAGTTAAGAACAAATTATTATTTACAATGATGGGCTAAAAACGGACAACGTTGGGCAAATTGTGCGCTGCCCTATGGGACTCCCAAGCACGGCCGGATGTGATGCAGCCTGGGTGTGCAAAGAGGATGCTAGTTACTGTACTTTGGCAGGTCTTACAGATGCCTTTGAGGAACTCTTTTAGAAGTCAAGAGTGCCATATTGTGTTGTCTGTCATTAGATCAGAGGTGATGGCCAATTTATCCATGTTAATAAGCCACCGGCCTATGAGGATGTTGCACACTCCAAAGGTGTTGCAGCGGGTTGCACACTGTTACCAAGGGTTGCATGATGCACAATATTGCCATTCTGAATGAAGGTTGGAGATCCAGTGGGTTTTGTAGTGTGTTTTTATTGGGTGTTATAGTGTGTTTTTATTGGGTGTTCATTGGTGAACAGGTGTGATGGAAGCGGCCAGTACTTCCCTCAGAGATGACTGCCCTCCCTGGGAAGATGTGTCTCTGTCTGCCCCTCACAGAGACGATGGTCAACTGGTCACCCATGTCAACCAAACACAGGACTTACTGGTGAGCTGGTCAAGTTCTCTCTTGGAAAAATACATTTTATCTCCATGAGACTAACCTGGATAAATAGTGTTTGGTCTTCCCTTGAAAGCATTTAATTGAACTGATTTGTAGTTTGTGTCTAATGTATAGTCATTCAGATGCTGAATCCACAGTGTAATGGGGTAAATCTTGTTTGTGTCTTTCTAGTTCTTTCTCCACGTTATTACTGCCTGTGTTGTCACTGTCTGTGTTTTAGTCCGTATTGCCCCTGTCTGTCTGTAAGGCTGTCTGTGTTTTAGTCCGTATTGCCCCTGTCTGTCTGTAATGCTGTCTGTGTTTTAGTCCGTATTGCCCCTGTCTGTCTGTAAGGCTGTCTGTGTTTTAGTCCGTATTGCCCCTGTCTGTCTGTAAGGCTGTCTGTGTTTTAGTCCGTATTGCCCCTGTCTGTCTGTGTTTTAGTCCGTATTGCCGCTGTCTGTCTGTAATGCTGTCTGTGTTTTAGTCCGTATTGCCCCTGTCTGTCTGTAATGCTGTCTGTGTTTTAGTCCGTATTGCCCCTGTCTGTCTGTAATGCTGTCTGTGTTTTAGTCCGTATTGTCGCTGTCTGTCTGTAATGCTGTCTGTGTTTTAGTCCGTATTGCCCCTGTCTGTCTGTAATGCTGTCTGTGTTTTAGTCCGTATTGCCCCTGTCTGTCTGTAATGCTGTCTGTGCTATAGGCCAACCTTATGTCTTAGTCTGTATCCCTCTAAATGTTTCTATGTACAGTATATCAGTATATAGTACTAAGGCTTACTTCATGTCTGTAGTACTGAGCCTCAGAGTATATCTGTACTCTACCTTACTTTCTGGGCTCCTATCTGTAGTTGTGAGCCTCAGAGTGTATCTGTCCTTTACCTTACTGTCTGTGCTCCTCTCTGTAACCCAGAGGTCTCAGGGTCAGGCTGCGGAGTGGAAGAGCTCCTCTGATTGGCTCCTGACCCACAGTCTCTACAGCTCCGGCCTCTCCCTCTCAACACTCCTCTCACACGGGACCACCAAGATCAGGTAAGTGTGTGTGACAGGGGCCAGCTTTACATATCTGGGCCCATATTCACAAAGAGCATCAGGGTAGAACTGCTGATTTAGGATCAGTTTTGATCCTAGATCAGCAGGGATCTGATACCAGATCTTTTACACTGAGACGCTTTGTTAACACGTACCCAGGTCCCTAGCACGTCTAGCTCGTTCCATGATACAAATGCCCTATGCACCTCCATCCAACTTATCCCATCTGGGCAGTTATTGCCTGAGCAAGGCTGCCTGAACGGCCACGTATGAACTATGAGCTGATAGCAGTTGCCCTTGTCCTCTGCTCTGACCTCTCTGTGTTGGTGGCAGTGCTGGGGAGGACGGAGGCCTCAGCAGACAGCTGGAGATCACTGCTGCAGGACTCATTCACTTTGACTTCCAGCTGTACCAGTGAGTACTCCTCTCTTACACACACACACACACACACACACACACACACACACACACACACACACACACACACACACACACACACACTGGCATGTGGTGCCACGCATGCACAGGCACACATACACACACTGGCATGCACCCACCCACGCAGGCATGCAAGCACACGCACACACAAAACAAGTGCTGTCACCCACACACACACAGCTGCAACCGTGACTGCCACTGTTTGTGATAATGAACGTGTTGTTTGGACTCTACAGGGCCATTGAGCTGTACCATGGCAGAATAAGATGGCTGAACCAAGGAAGTATGAAGGTATGGTATAGTAGATCTTCATCATCATCATCATATACAGTATATAACTATTGCTATACAACCTAAAGTGTCCAGAGTGACAGTATAGCTGTGCCATTCCTCTGTGTGTGTGGCAGGTGTTTGGGCTGGTGAAGGGGTCCAGAGTAGGGGTCATAGTTGACACCTCAGATGTTAACTGCACCAAGTACAGACTGCCAGATCTACAGAGGAACCTCCTGGTGAGATAGATATACATTTAGACCCCTGGTTTCGCCCAGTGATGTTTATAAACCCTGGATGACTGACAGGGGGCTGTGTAATAAAGCTACCATGCAGCCATCTTGGTACTCCTCCTCCCTTGTAAAAAAGATTTTGGAAGCTATAAAAATGCATTTATTCATGTCTAGATTCGTTTTTTGACATGTTTATTCTATTACAGACACTTTAATGCATACTTTGAAATTATATTATGTGAGCTAAACATACAAATGAAAAATTATATAAAAAAAATGACCTTAAAGTATTTCTTTAGAGAATACTAATATTAGTGTCCTCACTACAACAGAAACATTCTTAAATACATGTAATTTTGTCCTTGAAACATTTCATTGAAATACTGTTGAATTTCATTCATTCCTATGGAGGACTGCTCCTACAAAGGAGTGCTAATATGGCCGACCAGTGGCTTCAAAGCTTCTCAATGGCCAATATATTGCATCAGCAATCCAGAGTTTGTATATATCATTGGTTTCACCTCATCGTTTACTGGTAAGATAAATAGATATTTAAACCCCTGGTTTCACCTCTCATTTACTGGTGAGCTAGATAGACATTTAAACCTCTAGTTTCACCTCATCATTTACTTCATTTACTATGGGCTTTGTCTCTCAGCAAGCATTGAATGTGTGTGTGTTTATGTGTGTATGTTTGTGTGTGTGTGGGTGTGTCAGTCTCTGATAGAAGAGCAGCTCAGCTGTAAGCGTCAGCTGTACCTGATGTCCTGTGGTACTGAGACCAGCAGCCTTTGGGATAGCCCCAGAGATGTCAACACCTTCAGGTGAGAAGTCCTAAGAGAGGTCATCGAGGTCATAACATTGTGCTTTAAAGGTGTATCCCATAACCTTTTTGCCCCCTGTGGCCATCAGACTAAATGCTGAAATAATCGATGCTCAAACACACACATACACACACCATTTTGGCGTAGCCGCGCGAAGTAGGGTGCTGAGGGTGCTGCAGAACCCCCTGAAAAATCGGGATTATTTTTTGTTGTTGTTGAAAAAATATATCTTCTAAAAATTATAATTTAGAAAAATCTGAAAGTACTGCCCTGGGCCTTTAAAAGTCCTGTATTAGTGGACCGATATATCAGTCTGCAGCTGTCACATGGGTCGTCGAAAGGGGACCAAGGCGCAGCGTGTAAAGTGCTCACATTTCCTTTATTTATGATGACACTTAAACAAATTAACAAACCCGACAGCCAACAGTTCCGTCAGGTACATCGACAAAACGGAAAACAACTACCCACAAACCCCAAAGGAAAACAGGCTGCCTAAGTATGGCTTCCAATCAGAGACAACGAAAGACACCTGCCTCTGATTGGAAACCATACCCGGCCAAACCTGGAAAACAAAACATAGAAATAGAATACTAGAAAAACCCCACCTACAAACAGAAAACCCAAAACCACCCAACACAACCACCTGTCACGCCCTGATCACTCTACTATGGCAAATGACCTCTTACAGGGGTCAGGACGTGACAGCAGCATGGGCAAAACGTTTTTCCAGCCCCTCCCCCAAACTACTACCCGTGGCTATGCATTTAGGTACCCCGTCAGCCTGCCAAGTAGTTTTCTTTAACCAGAAAGGAAACTACAGATTGCACCTTTGACCCAGAGGGATGACAGGCATATTATTTTTAACCACAAAATAGTCCACTCTAGAATTCCAGTTGTTCACCATTGAGAGGATATTATAGCTGACACGTATTCCTTAAGTGTTTGGTGGGATAAAATGTTATTCTTTTTCAGATGTTGCTATAGTATCCTTAAAAAGCTGCCCAGTCACTTTAGCTCAAGTTCCATGATAATACCAGAGGACTCTGGATGTTGATGTAACAGCATGGAGCTGGAGGGGAGAGGCCTGCTGGACTGTCTCACGGCCTTTGTGTGTGTGTCCCTGCAGTCTCACGGACCTAACCCAGCACAGCGCCCACTGTTTATTTCAGCTCGCTCCTGCGTTTATTTTCATTAGGTTATAATGTCTATTTTAATATGCTTCTTATGCCTCTTGTGTTATTTTAGATGAGTCATTTGGGAATGCGTGTGTACATGCGAGAACAGTTTGTGCCTGTGTTAGTAGAGGAAGACACACATACATACACACACACACACACACACACACACACACACACACACACACACACACACACACACACACACACACACACACACACACACACACACACACAGGGAAGAGTGAGGGACAGTGAGAGCTACTGTGCACTGTTCTGTGGTGACTGACTGGCTGTATTCAACACTAATGCCAAAGAATACAAACAGAATGTGTTTTCATACTGAACACTTTAGTATCTATTAGTGTAAATAAATGTTAAGCGTTCCATCTTTTAATACCCTCATAGATCATCACTCATTCCTACAGTTAAGTGTATCTGTGCTTTAAAAAACCAGTCCATTCCTACACTGGTTTGTGAAAACATAAACTGTGTATAGTTTGGGGGACGCCCATATTTTCAGGTAGAGTAATACACTCATGTTTCCTCAATGAAATAGCACAACATACAGTTGATCTAGTACTGTAGGAGGTAATAGAGCTACAGTGTTGGGTTAGTATGGGTTAGAATACAAATAGATCAAATACAAAGAAGTTCTGTGTGAAACGTCCGTGTACACACTTAATGCTAGTTTGTTTGTGTTGTTCTTATTGTTGTAAGTATATACAGTTGAAGTCGGAAGTTTACATACACCTTAGCAAAATACATTTAAACTCAGTTTTTCACAATTCCTGACATTTAATCCTAGTAAATATTCCCTGTCTTAGGTCAGTTAGGATCACCACTTTATTTTAAGAATGTGAAATGTCAGAATAATAGTAGAGAGAGTGATTTATTTCAGCTTTTATTTCTTTCATCCCAGTGGGTCAGAAATGTACATGCATTCAATTAGTATTTGGTAGCATTGCTAGCTGGTGTGGTGTAACTGAGTCAGGTTGCAGGCCTCCTTGCTCGCACACACTTTTTCAGTTCTGCCCACAAATTTTCTATAGGATTGAGGTCAGGACATTGCGATGGCCACTCCAATACCTTGACTTTGTTGTCCTTAAGCCATTTTGCCACAACTTTGGAAGTATGCTTGGGGTCATTGTTCATTTGGAAGACCCATTTGTGACCAAGCTTAAACTTCCTGACTGATGTCTTGAGATGTTGCTTCAATATATCCACATAATTTTCCAGCCTCATGATGCCATCTATTTTGTGAAGTGCACCAGTCCCTCCTGCAGCAAAGCACCCCCACAACATGATGCTGCCACCCCCGTGCTTCACGGTTGGGATGGTGTTCTTCAGCTTGCAAGCCTCCCCCTTTTTCCTCCAAACATAAAAAGATGGTCATTATGGCCAAACAGTTCTATTTTTGTTTTATCAGACCAGAGGACATTTCTCCAAAAAGTACAATCTTTGTCCCCATGTGCAGTTGCAAACCATAGTCTGGCTTTTTTATGGCGGTTTTGGAGCAGTGGCTTCTTCCTTGCTGAGCGGCCTTGCAGGTTATGTCGATAAAGGACTCGTTTTATTGTGGATATAGATACTTTTATACCTGTTTCCTCCAGCAACTTCACAAGGTCCTTTGCTGTTGTTCTGGGATTGATTTGCACTTTTCACACACAAAGTACGTTTTTCTCTATGAGACAGAACGCGTCTCCTTCCTGAGCGGTATGACAGCCGCGTGGTCCCATGTTATTTATACTTGCGTACTATTGTTTGTACAGATGAACGTGGTACCTTCAGGCGTTTGGAAATTGCTCCCAAGGATGAACCAGACTTGTGGAGGTCTACAATTTTGTTTCTGAAGTCTTGGCTGATTTCTTTTGATTTTCCAATGATGTCAAGCAAAGAGGCACTGAGTTTGAAGGTAGGCCTTGAAATACATCCACAGGTACACCTCCAATTGACTCAAATGATGTCAATTAGCCTATCAGAAGCTTCTAAAGCCATGGCATCATTTTCTGTAATTTTCCAATCTGTTTAAAGGCACAGTCAACTTAGTGTATGTAAACTTCTGACCCACTGAAATTGTGATACAGTGAATTATAAGTGAAATAATCTGTCTGTAAACAATTGTTGGAAAAATGACTTGTGTCATGCACAAAGTAGATGTCCTAACCGACTTGCCAAAAATATAGTTTGTTAACAAGAAATGTGTGGAGTGGTTGAAAAATGAGTTTTAATGACTCCAACCTAAGTGTATGTAAACTTCTGACTTCAAATGTATGTCTTTCCATCCTTTTATCCATGTATCAATATGTTTTAGATAGAGCTATACCATTTGTGTGCGCATGGATTTCAGTTTGTATTGACTGCTGTGTGGGTGTAATTGAACATGAACTTGAACTAGACCTAAAGTGCCAGTTTCTATAGGCTGACTCATTGTCAGTGGATCTGTTTAGCCTGCCTTCTACAGTAGATTGTGTCTCTGTGGCCTGTTCTTCCTCCAGACTGCAGGAGGCTTGTGGCTGGGTGAATGAGCTGGGAGCCAGGGGGGGATGTAACCTCCTCCAGGCCCTGAAGAGAGGCCTTGGCCTGGGCTGCACTCAGCTTGACTCCCTGGTCATCGTCCTGGGCTCCAGGTGAATCAACTTCAACAGGACAGTGATGTAGTGGAACTGATAATGAAAGTACAGCAATAACTACATTGGGTTGTACACTATCTACACATTGGGTATTATGTATTATGAATGGACTAATTAGAGAGCAGGGCTAGGATGACCAATCAGAGAGCAGGTGTATGACAATGTCATTATTATTATCATGTCATTTTTAAGGGACAAATCAGAGGGCAGGGTTATGATGACCAATCAGAGAGCAGGGTTATGATGTCATTGTGAAGGTACCAATCAGAGAGGAGGGTTATGATGATGTCATTTTGAAGAGACCAATCAGAGAGTGGGGTTATGACGATGTCATTATAAAGAGACGGATCAGAAAGTTATTCTTACACATGACAAGTAACAAGTCCCCTGTGTTTGATGATAGTACCTCCTCCTCTAACTTCTCTCCTTTCCTCTCTCTAGCCCTGACCAGACCTCAGATGCCCTCTTTGATTACGTAGGACAAAGCATTTTGGGAAGGGCGTTGTTGATCCATGTGGTGTCCTACTGTAGCGTTAGCCATCTGACCATTGTGAGTCAAACTGCTGGACCTTCAGGTCACCAACAATCATGTGTTTTTATTAATAGAGGGACAAATTTACTAAACTTTCTAACCTGTGAAAAGTTTGGTCAATGATTCACTGTGTCTCTGCCTCAAACAGGCAACTGTAAAGAGACTAGCTGAAGTTACACGGGGACGCCACCACATCTTCTCAGCTTCCCTGGTAACCTGTCTGTCCTGACTGTGCTATTTGGGTTTGTGTTTTAGTGTGTTGTGGTCAAAAAATAACTTTCCCTGCTGTTTGTGTGTGTGGTGTGTGTCTGTGTGTGTATCAGGGTGTAGTGGACAGCAGTACAGATGTGGAGCTGCTGTGGACAGAGATCAAAGCAGCCAGAGAGCTGCTGGGACACACTGAGGCCCTGCGTCAGGGACGGCTGGGGGACATGTCTGTCACTGTGGTGGGACAACAGGTGAATGGACTCTGTGTGTGTGTGTCAGTGCTGGTGTCTGTGTACAGCATTTTTTTTGAACATCTAACATAAACCTTTTAGTGAATCTTTCCTCTTACTGTACTCCCCCAGATTTCCACAGAGTTGGATAGCTTTTCACTCTCTCCCTCGCTCCCCAGACCACCCAATCACAATGTCCCCCTGAGCATCAAGCCCCCAGGTGTCCAGCCCAGCTCCTCGGCTGATTGGCTGAGGAACCATGGACTGAAAGGTAAGTGCTCTAGGTAGAAGTTACACATAGGCACAGATCTAGAATCAGCTTACCCACTTTTATCCTAACCTTAACCATTAAAAAGGAACAATACAAAACTGACCATAGATCCGTGTTAAAGTCAACTTCATTCTACTCTAAAAGTAACTGTGGCAACCAAGTATTGATTCCAAAAGCCATTGGCCATGACAATAATAGATTCAGATTGAAACTGAATGAAGCCTCTGTCCTAAACTCTGATGTTGGATGTATTATCTAATCCTCTCTCTGCCTGTAGCTAAGAGACTGGGGCTGTACCAGGTTCTGTCTCCCAATGCCTATTCTCTACTGGAGGGGTTTGTTCCTATCCTGAACAAGTCTGTCAGCTCAACAGTCCATGAGGTACTACTGTCTGTCTCTTCTTTCTTATTTCTCCTTCTAGACTGTTTTCTTTTCTCATTCTCTTGTAATGGCCCAATAGTCGATGGTTCATGAGGTATCACTGACTGGCTCTTTTTATCTTCTGCACACAGTGCTTTCTCTCATTTTCTTCTGGCTCTTCTTTTTATGGCCAGGTCACAGTACAGGATGTACCACTCTGTCAATCCCTCTATCCCTTTCTTTCTTTCTCTTTGCTTTTCTCTCTTATCTCCCTGTCTTTTGATGTTCCAGTCAATCTTAATGTGGTCCTTGACCAAACCTCTTTAGGTGGTGCAGAGGAGTGGAACCCAATGCTTATTAGACTGGGCATAATGAACTAATATCAGTTAATCAATGCTACTTTATCAATTACTCTTCCTAGTTTAGTGATCTTTCATTCTGTCTGGGCAGGGGAGGACTTGGAGGAAAATCATTTAGAGTAATTGCGTCGGTCTCTCTTGGTTATTAGTAAGCTTTGTATTTACGACTGTTCTCTCCTTTTTCCTTTCTTTTATCTCAAGTGGGAGGATGGGAGGTTGCTGATATGTCTTAGCCTGGTCAAACAGACTGATCACTGTGCTCACGTTTCGTTTCAAGTGAAACAGCATGTCAAATCAGACAGTTTCCACCAGGCTAGATATGTCTCTAGTCTCTTGTACTTTTCTAGCTGTGAAATAAAAAACCTTTGGTCACAAACAATTATGTTTATGAATGTATTTGTCCTGGACTTCCTCCTTCCATGTTGGATCCTACCCAGAAGGCCATGGTGCAGTTTGAGTGGCATGATGGAACGGTGAAGAACGTTCATGTGGACTTGCCCTTAATCTACCACTACCAGGTGGGTTCACCAGTCAGGATGTGATGTCAGAAGCACATGATGTCTTGTCTGTCTTTTGATTTGATTATTAGTCTTAGTCTAAACCTTTCTTCTCTTCCTGACCAATAAAAACAGTTATCTTCTCACTAGTGTAGGTGTGGTTATAGTGATGATTTTCTCTCACCTTTCGTCTGTATCTATCTCACCCATAACCCCTGTCCATCCTGTCTTTCTCTCTTCCATCCCTATCACTCATCCCTCTCTTTGTCCCTTACAGAAGCAGCTGATGTCTGCGGTGGCTGTGTTGGAGAGGAGGGTGCGGTGGCTGAGCAGTGGGAGCAGGCAGATCTGGGGGACAGTGTGTGAACAGAGGTACTGTAGGACGCTGGGCTTCTCTCCTCTCACACACAGCTATAATGATGTCCATTATCTCTCTAGCCTGTGTCAGGGGCAGTTATTTTCTGTCACAGTATACAGATGTAGGATCTTCATTTGTTGCTGAGAAATGTACCTGTACAGCTGGAAATGTAAACTTGTAGTGTATTTGAAGTTTAAAAATGCTTCTAAAGTCCACTTTAAAATGACAGACTGGATTTGCCCTAACAAAACATGTATCAACCCCTACACAAAATGTCAGTTAATTATAATCTACATAATAATTCACATTTCCTATTGCTTCAGGATTATTTTCCTGCTGTAGCAAACTGGCTCAAATAAAGCAGTTTCAAAGGTCCACCAATCTCTCTGTCCCTCTTTCTCTCTCGCTCTGTCTCTCTGTCTCTCAATTCAATTCAAAGGGCTTTATTGGCATGGGAAACATATGTTAACATTGCCAAAGCAAGTGAGGTAGATAATATACAAAAGTCAAATAAACAATAAAAATGAACAGTAAACATCACACTCACAGAAGTTCCAAAAGAATAAAGACATTACAAATGTCATATTATGTATATATACAGTGTTGTAACATACAAATGGTTAAAGTACAAAAGGGAAAATAAATAAGCATAGATATGGGTTGTATTTACAATGGCGTTTGTTCTTCACTGGTTGACCTTTTTTGTGGCAACAGGTCACAACTATTGCTGCTGTGATGACACACTGTGATATTTCACACAGTAGATATGGGAATTTATCAAAATCGGGTTTGTTTTAAAATTCTTTGTGGATCTGTGTAATCTGAGGGAAATATGTGTCTCTAATATGGTCATACATTGGGCAGGAGGTACTCTCTCTCTTGTCTCTCTCTCTCTCTGTCTCTCTGTAGGGTGGTGACTGTGGTAGACATGTCTATGATGATCTCTGTCTCTCTCTGTCTTTCTGTCTCTGTCTCTCTGTAGGGTGGTGACTGTGGTAGACATGTCTATGATGATCTCTGTCTCTCTCTGTCTTTCTGTCTCTGTCTCTCTGTAGGGTGGTGACTGTGGTAGACATGTCTATGATGATCTCTGTCTCTCTCTGTCTTTCTGTCTCTGTCTCTCTGTAGGGTGGTGATTGTGGTAGACATGTCTATGATGATCCCTGGCTTCTCTCTCCACATCCAGCATTCCCTCAGGGTGCTACTGGAGGAGCAGCTGGCCAACAAACACAGCTTCAACATCATTGCGTAGGTCACACACACACACACACACACCACAGGAGGTTGGTGGCATCTTAATTGGGTGGGACAGGCTTGTAGTAATGGCTGGAGTGGAATTATTGGAATGGTATGAAATACATCAACCACATGGTTTCTGTGTGTTAATGCCATTCCATTCGCTCCGTTCCAGACATTATTATGAGCCGTCCTCCTCTCAGCAGCCTCCACTGACACACACACACACACACACACACAGACGCATGCAGAAACACACACACATATACAATCACCATTTGATAGCACATTGAGCTCACATGAATCCAATCACAACGCTGCATGTTCTAATCGTTGATAAGACACCTCTTTGACATGACAAGCCTGTTCACTCCAACACTCTCTCACCTCCACTCCCCCAATCTCCAGTTTATCCATGTGTGATTTGCTTACGTTCTGCATGAGAATAGATGTAATTGATTTGGTTGTCAAAGCCTCTCCGTGCGTTAGCACGTCTACCTGCCTCGCAGACCGTGACCTCACCTCACCACATACGTTTTCAACAGACATTTGCATGATGGGATGTCTAATAGAGTTAATAGAGTGGAATGACTCACTCTAATAAGAATCCAAATTATCCCTGCTCATTCTCATTGAGATAGAGAAAGCCTGGGGTCATAGGTAATTGTCGGAGTTCAATCTATTTCTAATGCAGATTGGATGCGGTATTGAAATATAGAGTTGTTACTGGAATTGAAGTGCATATACTGTATGTGGATGGTGTTTCTGTAGTATGTGCAGTACATTGCAGAGTACATTGTTGCATGTTGTGATCCCTAATCTACTCTCTCGTTGTTGTCCCTTCACTGTCAGTTGACAAGGTTACAATGGAGTTGTATGGTTGGTTGGTTGTGGCATCACCAGCACTCAAGTTTCACGTTTTATAGTCACGTGTACAAGTACAGTGAAACGCCTTTCTTGCAAGCTCTTTTCCAACAACGCAGTAATCATTATCAGTAGTACTATAAAATAAAGTAGAACAAAAGAAAATAGAAATAAGAAGAATATGAACAAGTAAGTAAGCTACTGTATGTATACAGGGTCAGTTTAGGGTCAGTTCCAATACCATATTTACAATGTGCAGGGATACTGGAGTGGTACAGGTAGATATGTAGGTAGATATGTATAGGGGTAAGGTGACTAGGCATCAGGACACATGATAAACAGAGTAGCAGCATCGTATATGAGGATTGTATGTTAGTGTGTGTGTGTGTGTGTGTGTGTGTGTGTGTGTGTGTGTAGAGTCAGTATGAATGTGTGTGTGAATGTATGTGTGTGTGTGTTTTTGTCTGTGTGTGTGTGCAGAGTCAGTATGAATGTGTGTGTGTGTGTAGAGCCAGTATTAATGTGTGTGTGTGTGTAGAGTCTGTGTGTGTGTGTGTGTGTGTGTGTGTGTGTGTGTGTGTGTGTGTGTGTGTGTGTGTGTGTATAGAGTCTGTGTGTGTGTGTGTAGAGTCAGTATGATTGTGTGTGTGTGTGTGTGTGTGTGTGTGTAGAGTCAGTATGATTGTGTGTGTGTAGAGTCAGTATTAATGTGTGTGTGTGTGTAGAGTCTGTGTGTGTGTGTGTAGAGTCAGTATGATTGTGTGTGTGTGTGTGTGTGTGTGTGTGTGTGTGTGTGTGTGTGTGTGTGTGTGTGTGTGTGTGTGCGTGTGTGTGTGTAGAGTCTGTGTGTGTGTGTGGAGTCAGTATGATTGTGTGTGTGTAGAGTCAGTATGATTGTGTGTGTAGAGTCAGTATGATTGTGTGTGTAGAGTCAGTATTAATGTGTGTGTGTGTGTGTGTAGAGTCTGTGTGTGTGTGTGTGTGTGTGTGTGTGTGTGTGTGTGTGTGTGTGTGTGTGTGTGTGTAGAGTCAGTATGAATGTGTGTGAGTCCCTGTACTGTATATTTTCACTCTTTCTTTCCTTCACCCCTCTACTACGTGTTATAGTTTTTAATATCAGTCCTCCACATCGCTTTGATTCAAGTTGGCATGTGGCGCCCATATCTCTAGAACTTCTTCACCTTTAACATTCTTCATTCCTCAGTTTCAAGTTGTCATCACTCTCTCTCCTCCGTTTCTTCCCCACTATCAGTCTGAAGAAGACATATCCTGTCCTCTCTCAGATCAGTTGTACAAGTTTGACGGAGTTTCTTTCTTCTACCATATAAGACGTTGTTTCAAGGTTGTCATTGTGTTCCTCTCTGTAGTACTATACAGTGTGTAGAATAATAACTCCACTGTGTTCTACTTGTCTTTCTCTCCTCTAACAGGTTCGGCTCAGCTGTCAGAGCTTGGAGGGAGAGGTTGGCCCTCACCTCTCCAGAGAACCTGCAGGAAGCCTGGCAGTAAGTTCCTTGAAGTGTGTGTGTGTGTGTGCATGTGTAAGCCTGGCTGTGAGGCGGTCTGATGTTTCTGTATGGTGTCTCTGCTTTTGAGGGCTCTTTGCTGTTCTCTCTCTCTCTCTTTCTCTGGTCTCTAGCTCTACTTCAGTAGAGAGGCAGTTCTCTGCCTGTATGGAGACTGGAGAGATTTCACATAGTGCTTTAGTCACATGCTATGCAGTGACGTCTTTCAAAAGTATTTCAAAGTGTGTGTGTGTGCGCGTGTGCGTGCATGTATTTGTGCATCTGTATCAAATCAAATCAAACTGTATTTCTCACATGCGCCGAGTACAACAAGTGTAGACTTTACCGTGAAATGCTTACTTACAAGCCCTTAACCAACAGTGCAGTTCAAGAAGAGTTAAGAAAATATTTACCAAGTAGACTCAAATAAAAAGTAACACAATAAGAATAAAAATAACGAGGCACCGGTACCGAGTGTGGGGGTACAGGTTAGTTGAGGTAATTTGTACATGTAGGTGGGGATGAAGTGATTATGCATAGATAATAAACAGCGAGTAGCAGCAGTGTACAAAAGGGAGGGAGGTCAATGTAAATTGTCCGGTGGTGATTTTATTAATTGTTCAGCAGTCTAATGGCTTGGGGGTAGAAGCTGTTGAGGAGCCTTTTGGTCCTAGACTTGGAGCTCCGGTACCACTTGCCGTGCGGTAGCAGAGTAAACCGTCTATAACTTGGGTGACTGGAGTCTCTGACAATTTTATGGGCTTTCCTCTGACACCACCTATTATATAGGTCTTGGATGGCAGGAAGCTTGGCCCCAGTGATGTACTGGGCCGTTCGCACTACCCTCTGTAGTGCCTTACGGTCAGATGCCGAGCAGTTGCCATACCAGGCGGTGATGCAATCGGTCAGGATGCTCTCGATGGTGCAGCTGTAGAACCTTTTGAGGATCTGGGGACCCATGCTAAATCTTTTCAGTCTCCTGAGGGGGAAAAGGTTTGGTTGTGCCCTCGTCATGACTGTCTTGGTATGTTTGGACCGTGATAGTTCGTTGGTGATGTGGACACCAAGGAACTTGAAGCTCTCAACCTGTTCCACTACAGCCTCGTCGATGTTAATGGGGGCCTTTTCGGCCCTCCTTTTCCTGTAGTCCACGATCAGCGCCTTTGTCTTGCACACATTGAGGGAGAGGTTGTTGTTGTCCTGGCACCACACTGCCAATTTTTTGACCTCCTCCCTATAGGCTGTCTCATCGTTGTCGGTGATCAGGCCTACATCTGTTGTCATCAGCAAAGTTAATGATGGTGTTGGAGTCGTGTTTAGCCACACAGTCGTGGGTGAACAGGGAATACAGGAGGGGACTAAGTACACACCCCTGAGGGGCCCCAGTGTTAAGGATCAGCGTGGCAGACGTGTTGTTGCCTACTCTTACCACCTGGGGACGGCCCGTCAGGAAGTCTAGGATCCTTAGCTTAGTGATGAGCTTCGTGGGCACTATGGTGTTGAACGCTGAGCTGTAGTCAATGAACAGCATTCTCACATAGGTGTTCTTTTTGTCCAGGTGGGAAAGGGCAGTGTGGAGTGCAATTGAGATTGCATCATCTGTGGATCTTTTGGAGCGGTATGCGAATTGGAGTGGGTCTAGGGTGTCCGGGAGGATGCTGTTGATGTGAGCCATGACCAGCCTTTCAAAGCTCTTCATGGCTACCGACGTGAGTGCCATGGGGTAATCATTTAGGCAGGTTACCTTCACTTCCTTGGGTACAGAGACTATGGTGGTCTGCTTGAAACATGTAGCTTTTACAGACTCTGTCAGGGAGGGGTTGAAAATGTCAGTAAAGACACTTGACAGTTAGTCCGTGCATGCTTTGAGTACACATCCTGGTAATCAGTCTGGCCCAACGGCTTTGTGAATGTTGACATGTTTAAAGGTTTTGTTCACATCGGCTACTGAGAGCGTTATCACACAGCCATCCACAACAGCTGGTGCTCTCGTGCATGCTTCAGTGTTGCTTGCCTCGAAGCGAGCATAAAAGGCATTTAGCTCATCTGGTAGGCTCGTGTCACTGGGCAGCTCGCGTCTGGGTTTCCCTTTGTAGTCCGTAATAGTTTTCAAGCCCTGCCATGTCTGACGAGCGTCAGAGCCGGTGTAGTAGCATTCAATCTTAATCCTGTATCGACGCTTTGCTTGTTTGATGGTGTGTGTGTGCATTTGCGTGTGCATGTGCCTTTGTGCATCTGCGTGTATTTGTGAGTGTGCGTACAAGCATGCTTGCGTGTGTGTTTGCGTGGCTGCACACGGAGGTGTATGGCTCTGACCATGTGTCTCTTTCTCTCCTCCAGGTGGGTCCAGGGTTTACAGTGTTCAGGGAGCAGGAACACCTTGGCTGCTCTGAGGCTGCCTCTGGAGGGGGACCTCCATGGGGTTGGGACACCCCCCCTCTCTCCCTCTCCTCTTCTCCCTCCATCCCCCCCTCTCACCCAGGGCCTCTACCTCTTCACCAGCGGAGTGCCTGACCAGGAAATTGTATGACACTGTCCTGGCAACAGTTAAATCAATTGGTGATGATGACTCATGATGGTGAACATTAGAACTGGTATTGGAAGAGCTGATCTGAAATCATCCCAACAGGGCACTATAATAGAGACATGCTTCAATCTGGTGCCCTCTGCTGCTGGAAACGAGTTAATGCACTAGCTAGGTGTCACTGATATACTGTGCCTACATATTCATATGCCCATGCTTGTTGTCTGGCAGCTGTACGTTTCTATGAACATGTGAATACATTTTTTATAAAAAACCCACATCTCTCAAAAAGTCAAATGAATGACAATCAATCCAGAACAAGTCTGTTGTTGCTTTGTCCCCAGGCAACGGTGTCTTCATATGTGTCAGAGTGCTGCAGTGGCCGGCCTCTACGTCTCCACATCTGTCTGTTGACTGGAGAGGAGACAGAGGGACAGACAGAGGCACAGACTCACCATGCCACCAGGGAGGAGACTGCGGGGGCACTGAGGGAACTGGCACAAGCTGGCAACGGACGCTTCCACTGGATCAGTGAGACAGGTACGCCAGAATTCACACACACACAATATTCATGAAGACTTCAAAAAGTGCTATGGAAAAATAGATTACTCCACTATCAAGTGGCACCTTGAAGAAATGAGCGCCAGTGATGACAGTAGAAGTAGAAACACTTACCCACCACAGAGGTGATTACTTCCTGGAGGGGCTACCAGCCAGCTGTGTGAACCCACTTATCCCCCATCTAATGGTCTATTCAACAGTTACTCCTACTAAACAGTGTGTGTGTGTGTGTGTGTGTGTGTGTGTGTGTGTGTGTGTGTGTGTGTGTGTGTGTGTGTGTGTGTGTGTGTGTGTGTGTGTGTGTGTGTGTGTGTGTGTGTTGCATGTCTGTCTGTGTGTGTGTATGTAGGCATGTTGCCTGTCTGTCTGTGTGTGTATATGTATGCATGTTGCCTGTCTGTGTGTATGTATGCATGTTGCCTGTCTGTCTGTGTGTGTGTATGTATGCATGTTGTGTGTGTGTGTGTGTGTATGTGATGCTGGGTGGAAACCCTGAGCCCTGGTCTGTCCTGTTCTCTCCCTGCAGGCATCCTGGAGAGCGATGACATCACTGCTCTGATTGGAGAGATGGAGAGGGCTGCTAATTATTGGCAGAAGGTGAGATTGGAACAGCATGGGGAAGGGAGAGTGCTAAACAGCAGCAACAACAACGACTTACACACAAATCTGTCCTAAACTACTCAAAACATTTAGATTCAGATACTAGTCATATGTATTGACAACATACTGTAAGGTATTCTGTTTACATTATTTTAATGGAAGAAAAAAATATTCAACCACTTTAACATTGTAAGACTGGCATTGCAAATCTATCCATTGCTAGTTAAAGGATGACCTCTATCTCTTTGTATTTCTGTGTGTGGCTCCAGAGCGCCATGCTGGTGGACTCCCTGACCCAGAAGTCTGACTGTAGGTGCCCAGGGGAGGATCTCTCTCCTGGGGACAAAGCTCCGGCCCAGTCCCCCCTGGCCTGGAGACGCAGAGACAGACCACTGCCCCCACCGCGACCCACTGCACTCACCCTCGCCAGGCTGGTTAGAGCACACATACACACGGATGTACGAACACACACACAAACACACACAATAATATTTTCTCCTCTTTGTCCTCTCTCATTTCAACATCAAACAACACTTTCAACATTTCTTTCTCAACTCTCAACTAACAAACAGAATATCAGATGAAAGATTATTTTAGAAATGCCTCATCTTGGGCCGAGACAAATTAGGATGCTAATAAATATGGAGTGGATGTTATAATGTTTTGTATCGATGCTACATAAGACCGCATGAAAGCATTTATGAAGATTATATAAACATATGTAGGGCATTATGACGCTTTATGTCATGCAAATAAAGGTTTTATGAGTGCTTTATAATGCATATCACCACTCCAAGTAAAGGTTTACATACGTTTTTATTTTCTGCTGACAGCAAATGAAGGAAGGCCGAACAAACGAGCATTCCTCCTCTCAGAAGGCTCTCGCATGGCGTCCCAGCAGTGCCACATCTGCTATCCCACCGGGTGAGTCAGCATTCTAGCCTGGTTAAACCAGACTGAATCAGTTTTAATGCCAGGCTGGAAGTTTACCAGCGGTATCTAGGTAAACTTCCCCCGTGGGTGACTGGCAGTTCAGTCGAGTGAAGGTTGTATCTCAGGTGAGTCTCAGGCAGGGGCTAGAGCAGGGCCCAGTTCATTAGGCACCAAACAGAAACAAACGGTCTAAAACATGGAATGCCAGACAGAGCAACTGTCACCTTTCTGTACCACAGCGAGTGCAGTAAGTACCAGTTCACTGCTGCTCCTGTCCCAACCCCAGTCAAAGTGAGTGCCAGACTAAAAGTTAATAAACTATTAAACAAATGGAGGATGGCTCCAGTTCATCAAAGTCCTGTACATGAGGAATTAAATCCATGTTGGGTCGGTAAGGAGTTACCCGTATTTCCAACGGGTATGTTGACCTTCCCTTTATCTTTCTCTCTACAGATGCTTTGTGTTTTCAAGATGCTTTTAAAGATGTGAAGAGTAGACTAGTGCTTTGTCCCAAATGGCACCCTTTTCCCTACAGTACCAGTCAAAAGTTTGGACACACCTACTCATTCAAGGGGTTTTCTTTATTATTGCTATTTTCTACATTGTAGAATAATAGTGAAGACATCAAAACTATGAAATAACACATGGAATCATGTAGTAACCAAAAAAGTGTTCAACAAATCAAAATATATATTTTTTTGAGATTCTTCAAAGTAGCCACCCTTTGCCTTGATGCCAGCTAAGCACACTCTTGGCATTCTCTTAACCAGCTTCATCAGGTAGTCACCTGGAATGCATTTCAATTAACAGGTGTGCCTTGTTAAAAGTTAATTTGTGGAATTTCTTTCCTTAATACATTTGAGCCAATCAATTGTGTTGTGACAAGGTAGGGGTGGTATACAGAAGTTAGCCCTATTTGGTAAAAGACCAAGTCCATATTATGGTAAGAACAGCTCAAATAAGCAAAGAGAAACAACAGTCCATCATTACTTTAAGACATGAAGGTCAGTCAATCAGTCAAAAATTTAAAGAACTTTGAAAGTTTTTCAAGTGCTGTCACAAAAACCATCAAGCACTATGATGAAACTGGCTCTCATGAGGACCGCCACAGGAAAGGAAGACCCAGAGTTACCTCTGCTGCAGTAAATTCATTAGAGTTAACTGCACCTCAGATTGCAGACCGAATAAATGCTTCACAGAGTTCAAGTAACAGACACATCTCAAAATCAACTGTTCAGATGAGACTGCATGAATCAGGCCTTCATGGTCGAATTGCTGCAAAGAAACCACTACTAAAGGACACCAATAATAAGAAGAGACTTGCTTGGGACAAGAAACACGAGCAATGGACGTTAGACCGGTGGAAATCTGTCCTTTGGTCTGATGAGTCCAAATTTGTGATTTTTGGATGTTCTCCGCATGTGTGGTTCCCACCGTAAAGCATGGAGGAGGAGGTGTTATGGTGTGGGGGTGCTTTGCTGGTGACACTGTCAGTGATTTATTTAGAATTCAAGGCACACTTAACCAGCATGGCTACCACAGCATTCTTCAGCAATACGCCATCCCATCTGGTTTGCGCTTAGTGGGACTATCATTTGTTTTCAACAGGACAATGACCCAAAACACACCTCCAGGCTGTGTAAGGGCTACTTGACCAAGAAGGAGAGTGATGGAGTGCTGCATCAGATGACCTGGCCTCCACAATCACCCGACCTCAACCCAATTGAGATGGTTTGGGATGAGTTGGACTGCAGAGTTAAGGAAATGCAGTCAACAAGTGCTCAACATATGTGGGAACTCCTTCAAGACTGTTTGAAAAGCATTCCTCATGAAGCTGGTTGAGAGAATGCCAAGAGTGTGCAAAGCTGTCATCAAGGCAAAGGGTGGCTACTTTGAAGAATCTAAAAGATATATTAAAAACACTTTTTTGGTTACTAGATGATTCCATATGTGTTATTTCAAGGCGTTGATGTCTTCACTACTTTTCTACAATGTAGAAAATAGTAAAAATAAAGAAAATGAATAGGGGTCCAAACATTTGACTGGTACTGTATACAGTGGTGTAAAGTACTTCAGTAAAAATACTTTAAAGTACTTTTTTGGGTATCTGTACTTTACTTTACTATTTATATTTGTGACAACCTTTACTTTTACTTCACTACATTCCTAAATAAAATAATGTACTTTTTATTCCATACATTTTCCCTGACACACAAAAGTACTCGTTACATTTTGAATGCTTAGCAGGACAGGTAAGTGGTCAAATTCACACACTTATCAAGAGAATATCCCTGGTCATCTCTACTGCCTCTGATCTGGTGGACTTACTAAACACAAATGCTTTGTTTGTAAATGATGTCTGACTGTTGGAGTGTGCCCCTGACTTTCCGTAAATAAAAGAAACAAGAAAATGGTGCTGTCTAGTTTGCTTAATATAAGGAATTTGAATAATTGATACTTATACTTTTGATACTTAAGTATATTTGAGCAATTACATTTACTTTTGATGCTTCAGCATATTTAAAACCAAATACTTTTAGACTTTTACTCAAGTAGTATTTTACTGGGTGACTTTCACTTTTACTTGAGTAATTTCCTATTAAGGTATCTTTACTTTTACTCAAGTATGACAATTGTGTACTTTTTCCACCACTGACTGTATATCGTGCACTACTTTTGACCAGAGCCCTATGGGCTATACAGGAAATAGGGTGGCGTGGCATTTGAGACACAGCCTAGCAGTCACTTAGGTCTTGTTTTTCTCAGTAATGAGGTTTCTCCCCTTGTGCATCACCACCCCATCAGCCAGGGTTAGGGATTCTCCCCTGGTACATCACCACCCCATCAGCCAGGGTTAGGGATTCTCCCCTGGTACATCACCACCCCATCAGCCAGGGTTAGGGATTCTCCCCTGGTACATCACCACCCCGTCAACCAGGGTTAGGGATTCTCCCCTGGTACATCACCACCCCATCAGCCAGGGTTAGGGATTCTCCCCTGGTACATCACCACCCCATCAGCCAGGGTTAGGGATTCTCCCCTGGTACATCACCACCCCATCAGCCAGGGTTAGGGATTCTCCCCTGGTACATCACCACCCCATCAGCCAGGGTTAGGGATTCTCCCCTGGTACATCACCACCCCGTCAGCCAGGGTTAGGGTTTCTCCCCTGGTACATCACCACCCCATCAGCCAGGGTTAGAGATTCTCCCCTGGTATATCATCACCTCGTCAGCCATGGTTAGGGATTCTCCCCTGGAACATCACCACCCTGTCAGCCAGGGTTAGGGATTCTCCCCTGGTACATCACCACCTCGTCAGCCATGGTTAGGGATTCTCCCCTGGTACATCACCACCCCATCAGCCAGGGTTAGGGTTTCTCCCCTGGTACATCACCACCCCATCAGCCAGGGTTAGAGATTCTCCCCTGGTATATCATCACCTCGTCAGCCATGGTTAGGGATTCTCCCCTGGAACATCACCACCCTGTCAGCCATGGTTAGGGATTCTCCCCTGGTACATCACCACCCCATCAGCCAGGGTTAGGGATTCTCCCCTGGTACATCACCACCCCATCAGCCAGGGTTAGAGATTCTCCCCTGGTATATCATCACCTCGTCAGCCATGGTTAGGGATTCTCCCCTGGTACATCACCACCCCGTCAGCCAGGGTTAGGGATTCTCCCCTGGTACATCACCATCCCGTCAGCCAGGGTTAGGGATTCACCCCTGGTACATCACCACCTCGTCAGCCAGGGTTAGGGATTCTCCCCTGGTACATCACCACCTCGTCAGCCAGGGTTAGGGATTCTCCCCTGGTACATCACCACCTCGTCAGCCAGGGTTAGGGATTCTCCCCTGGTACATCACCACCTCGTCAGCCAGGGTTAGGGATTCTCCCCTGGTACATCACCACCTCGTCAGCCAGGGTTAGGGATTCTCCCCTGGTACATCACCATCCAGTCAGCCAGGGTTAGGGATTCTCCCCTGGTACATCACCACCTCGTCAGCCATGGTTAGGGATTCTCCCCTCAGTGTAATGAATGAAGGATGACTCGGCTCTATTTTTGTCCTCTACTAAAACATTGCCCGTTTACCTCAGACTAGCTTTCTTGTTGTTATTATTGTTGTTATTTTTTATTTTTGTTTTCCCAGGGATACACACATGAGATGAATCGTTGTGTTTTAATAATACAAAACTGCAATGTTTTTATAGTTTGTATACAAATGATGAGTGTTTTATTCAAGTTTAAATGATTGTATGATTGATATAGCCTTTTATTAGTTAGCTTGTTTGTTTGTTGTGTCTCCTTCAGTACAGCCCATGACTGGTTGGGGTCCAGTAGAGACTAAAGCCAAACAGAAGAAGCCTTCTCAGGTCTCCCAGTCTGTGTTCTACCTGGAAGATGGTAACTTGGGTAAGAGTGTGTGTGTGTGTGTGTGTGTGTGTGTGTGTGTGTGTGTGTGTGTGTGTGTGTGTGTGTGTGCGTGTGCGTGTGCGTGTGCGTGTTGACTTTTTGGTTTGTGATTGTATTTTCACTCATGTCTTGCCCTAGGTGTGGTGTTCAAGTCTTACCCCAAACCTAAAAGTGTCCGAAAGTCCATCCCCTTAGTGACTCTGCCAAAGCAGGAAGAGATCTGCTCGACCAAACGGGTGCAGTATGAGATATGCATGCCAATCATCAAGTCAACCAATCAGATTGATCTATTCATCTAACATCAGCCGCCTTATTTAAATGCTCTAATTATAAGTCACTCTGATAAGGCAATGTGCTAAAAATGTGTGTGTGTGTGGGGGGGAGGGGCCAAGATACATTTTTTCTCATATGTCTCTTGGCCCTGACCTGTAGTGGCTGAAGAGGTTCAGTATTAAGAGGCAGAAGCTTGACATCTATAAGCTGGTGTCTGGACCTGACTGTACTCATCATAAGAAGCTGGTCCCCTCGGTCCTCAAGAGAGTGTCTGCCAAATACTGCTCCATCTTCCCCAGTGTCCACATCAACGTGAGTCAGAGGAGAATGGCTTCAATAACATCTTTTGGCATGAATACAAATTAAAATGCTAGCAACTAAGTTCAAGTACGAGTACAAATGTCCAATGCGGCCAAATGGTGAAAAAAGAATTAGATTTGATTCTAAATAATAAAAATATCAGGTTATCCAACCAGCTATCTATCCCCTCCCATGCTGGTCTGAGCCTTCTGTCTCTCTGTCTGTGGTTGTTGTTTCAGGGGATGGTGAAGCACCTGCAGCTGACTCCAGGAGAGTTAAAACAGTACCTTACTCAGACTGAGAGACTCCTGCTGCGCTACATACAGAGGCTGCAATGGCTGCTCTCCGGTATGCCTCTCTCGCTCTATGTCTCTGTCACTGTAGCTTGTCTGTCTCTCTCTGTTCTGGTCATTCTAATTATATGGTACCAAAATACTGAAATATCTATGAATGCCTGATTGAAGGTTGAAGAAACCCCAGTGTCTGGCTCCTTCCGCTCACTTCCTCCCCAGGTAGCAGGCGTGTGTTTGGGGCGGTGCTGGAGAGGGAGGTGTGTGTGCTGCTGGATGTGTCCGGCTCCATGGCTCCCTGCCTGGGGGAGCTGAAGACCAAGCTGGCCTCTCTCATCTGGGAACAGCTGCATCACAACACAGTCAGGTAAACTAAACCTAAAAAGCTTTGCTTACCCCTGGACACTTCCACTGTTGACTATCCCAGAAAAATAATGAAAAAGGAACTCTGTGTTGGCCTCGACAAACAGGCTCATGTTTCTCTTTCTATCCATCTGTCTATTTCATAGAGGAAAATTACAGGCAATGGTGACAGTAGAAATATAAATAAAATCTTATTCTAGTTCTGTGGTTGTTTCTACTGTAACTTAGGTTCATTATGTTCATATAACCATCTCACCCCTGCTACACTCACACCCATTGGTTATTGTCATATCTAACCCCAGACCCCCTCTCTGACTGTGTCCCAGGTTCTCTCTGCTGGCGTTCTCCGAGGGGGTGAAGGTGTGGCGTCCGGCACTGCAGGAGCCTACAGAGGAGGCATGCCGCGACGCGGTGCAGTGGGCATATCAGCTCAACACCCATGGGGGAACCAACACTCTGGAGGCCCTGCAGGTGACGGGTTTAAGTAATAACTGGCTATGTCATGTTATAACCTCCGTATGTATGTTGCCCAGACTGGCTGAGGGTTTGAGGATAGTGTGGGCCTGTACCTGCTTTTCTTGGTACATGGCATATGTCATGTTAACCAATTATGTTTATATATGTCATGTTATAACCTCTATTTGTATGCTCCTTGTCATGTTATAACCTCTGTATGTATGCTCCTCAGACTGGCTGTGGGTTTGGGGACAGTGTGGGCCTGTACCTGCTGAGTGATGGGAAGCCAGATTCCAGCTGCAGCCTGGTGCTGAAAGAGACAGAGAGACTGACCACAGGGAACCACATTACTATCCACACTGTCTCATTCAACTGCACAGACAGGTCTGACTATATGATTGATTGATTTGTACATTTCATCTCTTACACAATGACGCTCACTATGACCCTCTATTACACTTCTGACAGCTCAGCCAATGACTTTCTGAAGAAACTGGCCCACCAAACTGGGGGTCGGTACCACCGTTGTCATGACAATGTGGATGCACTCAGTGGGCTGTTGGAATCGGGCCTTAGGGATGGAGACGTGAGTAGACGCACGCACAAACACACGTACGCATGTATACACACCTGAGCGTCATAACCTCTGTGCTATTAGTCAAACACTGAACCAGCTTTCCCTGTCTCATACCAGTCAGGGGTACAAAGGATGAGTACACAGTAGAGACAGATATTCAAGTTTGAGGGCCCTATTGTGAACTGATTCCAACAGGAACCTACCCTGCCGGTCCTCGAGGGAGATGACTTGAGGAGACTGGCTCAGGAAATTGACAAACTGAGACATTTCCGGAAGAAGGCACAGGGCTTCAGGTTTGTCTTACAGTGAGCAAATGGGTTCAAGTTTGCATAAAAACTGTTGTCCATGACTGACCTTCACCTGTTTTTGACAGGGAAATCATATTGGAAAAGAAGAATCCAGAGGAAACAACAACAATCAACCAAACAGACTAGATTACTGTAAACCCAAGAATTTGACTTCAATGATTTTATATACACATTTGTAATTCCGATTTTCAATGACTAAATACATGAAGAATGTGGTTGTTAAGAGATTAAAACTGGTGTGCATGAATTTTGTCGGATTAACCATATACTGTATACAGTTCTATTTGACCTAATTTGGGTGTGCAGTATGCTTTGTTCAGAGTGACAAACCTCTGCTTTTCTTAATTTAAAACTAGAATGCTTAGTTGCTACATCCATGTTTTTCTTATAAATTATTTCTATATATACCCATTGATTCTTGAAGAATATTATATATAAACGCCTCATGAGCTTACTTCAACTGTCATACCCATCAGAAAGCTTGATTTACTTCAATGTTTGTAAAAAAAAAAAAAGTAAATGTGAACAAACACTGTATAGCCTAAAGAGGCAGGGCTGACCGCTTTGGTATTGTTTCTCTAGTTTGAACTAAGAACAGCTAATAACCTTATTGTGTTATATTCTTTCTATGTACCAATGAACATATCGGCATGAATAAAACAAATGATTCCATGATGTCTGTTATAAATAATATGAGCATGCCTAATATGAACATGTCTAATATTAACATGTCTAAAATGTCTAATATGAACATGTCTAATATTAACATGCCTAATATGAACATGTCTAATATGAACATGTCTAATATGAACATGTCGAGCATGTCTAATATTAACATGTCTAATATGAACATGTCTAACATGTCTAATATGAACATGTCTAATATTAACATGTCTAACATGTCTAATATGAACATGTCTAATATTAACATGTCTAATATGAACATGTCTAATATGAACATGTCTAATATGAACATGTCTAATATTAACATGTCTAATATGAACATGTCGAGCATGTCTAATATTAACATGTCTAATATGAACATGTCGAGCATGTCTAATATGAACATGTCTAATATGAACATGTCTAATATGAACATGTCTAATATGAGCATGTCTAATATGAACATGTCTAATATGAACATGTCTAACATGTCTAATATTAACATGTCTAATATGAACATGTCTAATATTAATATGTCTAATATTAACATGTCTAGCATGTCTAATATTAACATGTCTAACTTGTCTAATATGAACATGTCTAATATGAACATGTCTAGCATGTCATACATCTTTATTAGGTGTAATGAAGGTAATAAACACATAGAAGCACAAAAAAACTACAATAATATCGGACACCATCAGACACCTACTTACAGCACCAAATCATCCCACATTTCATCAGGATCTTTGTGTCAAAAGGACATTTTTGACAAGTCAACACGGCTTCATACTGTTCACTTCCCAAGCACTGGGTCGACACACATGACACATTACAATGAAAGAACGAGGGTTGGGAAAGCTTTCCCAGTAAATATGACATTTGAAGGGATAATGTGCAGTTGCTACATCCATTTAGGACTTGTAAATTAATTATATGTACCCATTGATTCTTGAAGAATATAACTTCGAAATGTCCAATTAGCTTAGTTCAACTGTCATACCCCATCAGAACCCAAAATATAAGCTTATTTTACCCCAGTGTTTGTAAACAAAGTAAATGTAAACAAACACTATACAGCCTCAAAAAATAATCGAACTATAATGTTGATATCATGAATAGCCAGTCCTGAATTTGAGAGTGGTTACACTTCTCCAGTCCTGACCCTCAGCTTTTTACCAAAACATGAGCGGGGAAAGTATTTGGTATTGTTTCTGCCGCTGATTGCCTGATTGCCGCTTTAAGGTGTTACGGTTTCATCAAGAAGCAAGCAGCTGAGCCAGCACTTGCAGAAGGATGCTGGGAGTTGGGTGGGCGTCACAGAGATTTGAGGAGAAGGGTTGACGCTTGAGAAGTGCAGGGTTGAGACAGGACTAGGAGAGGGGCGAGGTTTGTGGAGGAGGAATGACAAATAGGTATTCTGGACATTTGCTGATTTTGTACCTGTGAAACACGATCTTAGTCAGAGCGTGAGCGTTTCATCCAGACCCTACGGTAACGCGTCTCAGGTGAAGCCACAAGTGATTGTCAGGCAAAGGTTGTCATCGTACACTGCAGGGACCTGCGAGAGGGGTGTCAAAATATATAAAGGGGGATCTTTTAATGATATGTATTCAATGGACATAAGCAGATATATGACAGTACGTTGAAAGGTACAGTAGACCTATTTACCAAAGTCGTTTTAGTGACATAATTTACAATGGAAAGTAATGTGGCAACCAGATCCGCGCATCACTGGGTAGGCCTATATTTTGGTTTATTCAGAAGGTTGATTGGATATTGTATGTTTCTTTTAAGACCGTTGTAAAATATGCAATATAATTGTACAGAAGAAGAAAAAAAATTTAGATTCTGCGCATTTTGGTTGTGGGTCAGTGTTAGAAACCCATACTTTCAACTCAATTTTGACGTAGGAAATCACCAGTGTACTATATAGAAGGAAATAGTATCATGGAACTAGTATTCTTATGTGACAATTAAGATAAAATAACTAGAGTTTGACATCCGAATAGACAATGGCACATGGTGTCTGTCTGTATCTGCAGCGCTCTCTGCGATGACTCACTGTACAGACTGACTCACAGTCAATCTTGTTTTAGTCCTGTACTTTACTCTATTGATTACTCAGTCAAATGAAATAGTATTTCTTAGTTCTTTTTTTATAGTCTGGTCATGTAAATTAATTGGCAAAGAAAATGTTATTAGTTATAGCCGATGAAGGTGGCTACCGTGTATCTTATGGAGAATAGCTGTACTGATGAGGTAGCTACTATTTCAACCCCCTGTCACTCACAGGGTTCCGAATTCCATCTATCCCAAGAGGAGTCTGAATGGAGTTGTGTGGCCCCAGTATGAAGGACAACGGAGGCTCTCTGTGCCAGGTAGAGCAGCTGCCCTACCCCTGTGTCCCCCTGCCTGACCCAGGCAGTGCTGGGTGCCGTATACAGGCTAATAGACACCTCCACAACCACCACCTCAACCATCAGCTCCAGTCCTGGGTGAGCCGACCAGCCCCAGACCTAACCTCAACCCCAACTCCAGCCTCCCGACACAGGGCCAATGGGGTGGTGGGTGCCTGGTGCAGCAGCCCGGAGTGTCCAGCCTCCCGCCTGGATGAAGTGACTGATCAGGCCTTGAGAGGGGCAGGGATGGGGACAGGCAGGGTGCTGGTGACCGGGGGAGCAGGGTATTTTGGGTTGAGGCTGGGGAGAGCTCTGGTCAGCCAGGGAGTGTCTGTGGTGCTGCTGGATCTTCACAAGCCACAGTGGGATACTCCAGATGGTACTGTCTTCCATCAGGTAGGTAGAGTCGACGCACTAGTCACTTTGGGGCAAATCCTAACTTTCAACTTTCAAATGTTTACTTAGTATCTCACTGTCATCAATGCTTGACAAAGTTAAAATTTGACTTAAGTGGAAGTTAAGATTCATCCCCGGGGTATGCAACTCCAGTCCTAGATTTCCCAGGGTTTTTTTGCTTTCTTTTTGTTCAGTGGTGGAAAAAGTACTAATTTGTCATACTTGAGTAAAAGTAAAGATACCTTAATAGAAAATGGCTCAAGTAAAAGTGAAAGTCACTCAGTAAAATACTACTTGAGTAAAAGTCTAAAAGTATCAAAAGTAAATGGAAATGCTAAAATGTACTTAAGTATCAAAAGTAAAAGTATAAACCATTTCAAATTCCGTATATTAAGCAAACCAGATGGCACAATTAAAATATATATATATATTGACGCATAGCCAGGGTCATACTACAACACTCAGACATAATTTACAAATGAAGCATTTGTGTTTAGTGAGTCCACCAGATCAGAGGCAGTAGGGATGACCAGGGATATTCTCTTGATAAGTGTGTGAATTGGACCATTTTTCTGTCAAAATGTAATGAGTACTTTTGGGTGTCAGGGAAAATGTATGGAGTAAAAAGTACATTATTTTCTTTAGGAATGTAGTGAAGTAAAAGTAAAAGTTGGCCAAAATATAAATAGTAAAGTAAAGTACAGATACCCCAAAAAACAACTGAAGTAGTACTTTAAAGTTATTTTACTTAAGTACTTTACACCACTGCTTTTGTTTTTGATCATTGTACCTAAATGATTACTAGTTTGAAATTCCCCCACTTGGTTCGTTAAGATTGTAATTGAAAAAGTAAAGGGAGAGAACACTGTATGTTATCAGGGGGATACATTGAAATGCAAGTGTCATTAGTGTAGTATTTCACCTCATATACCCCAGGGTAGACGGGGCTAATAAGGTTGGGTATACATGGCTCAGGTATAAAGACACAGGTAAGTGATCTAGTTGAGGGTGCCAGGTGTTGACTTGGACAGAAGGAGGCCGGGGCTCTGATTCAGGTTTCAGGTGCAGCCTTCATGGCACTTTAACTTAATTGTACTTACTAATCATTGGCTAATATATGGACTTACCATGTACTATATGTTCAAGCTGTCATCTTACCCAACAAGATAGTTCACCGTGAAAAGAAGGTGGAGAGTTCCATAGCAGAATGGATGAATTATGTCAAATGTTTCCTCACATTACTGACACTGTAATATCAGAGCCGCTCTTACTAATATGAATAGAACAAAGGGTTGGCTGTTTCTAACATGAGACAGTTTAATCCCATGGTTTATCCTACTGTTATATTACATACTGTATAACAGTGAGGTACAGTCATAGGGTAGAGGAAAAAACACAGCATATCATTGTCTTACATAGTAGTGATTTTGTCCCCTTGCAGAGCGACATCCGGGACTATGATTCTCTGTATAAGATCTGTGAGGGGGTCGACTGTATATTCCACACCGCTTCCTATGGGATGTCAGGCCCAGAACAGGTGAGTTCCTGAACAGATGGAGGGTAGAACTTAACCCTTCTACTTTCTTTATTCATTTACCTGACTGGGAATGGAAACAATTCAAAAACCATCACCCATAGTTGCTGGTCTCCTGTAACACTGTTCCAAGAATACAGTACAGAGTACATTTTTTGTCTTAAATGCAACGACTTGAGTGGCGTGTGACAGAGATGGAATGGATGCCTGTCTATGCGTTCCAGGGTAGGATAAATCATAACATATTGAATGGAGGCTTTGTTAGTGAAACTCAACTGTTCACATTGTAGTATCACCTGTGTCTCTAGTCCCTCTCTGCCTGATACTGTCTCTCTCTCTCGCTCTGAAATATTTACAGTCAGCTAGGAGATGATTATGTAACTTAGAAAGCTTGTCTGTGTGTTTGGCTGGTGGGTAAGGACAGGCTGAAGGTAGTGGTCATATAGCAGGAGATTTACTCACTTTTTGAAGTGACTTTATAAAGGGTGTCATTGCTTTAATTTTTGTTTTAGTTTTTATTTCACCTTTACTTAACCAGGTAGACCAGTTGAGAACAAGTTCTCATTTACAACTGCGACCTGGCCAAGATAAAGAAAAGCAGTGCGACAAAAACAACAACACAGAGTTACACATAAACAAATGTACAGTCAATAACACAATAGAAACATCTATGTGCAGTGTGTGCAAATGTAGAAGATTAGGGAGGTAAGGCAATAAATAGGCCGTAAAGGCCAAATAATTACAATTTAGCATTAACACTGGAGTGATAGATGTGCAGATGATGATGTGCAAGTAGAGATACTGGGGTGCAAAAGAGCAAGAGGGTAAGTAATAATATGGGGATGAGGTAGTTGGGTGTGCTATTTACAGATTGGCTGTGTACAGGTACAGTGATCGGTAAGCTGCTCTGACAGCTGATGCTTAAAGTTAGAGAGGGAGATATAAGTCTCCAGCTTCAGTGATTTTTGCAATTCGTTCCAGTCATTGGCAGCAGAAAACTGGAAGGAAAGGCAGCCAAAGGAAGTGTTGGGTTTGGGGATGACCAGTGAAATATACCTGCTGGAGCGTGTGCTATGGGTGGGTGTTGCTATGGTGACCAGTGAGCTGAGATAAGGTGGGGCTTTATCTAGCAAAGACTTATAGTTGACCTGGAGCCAGTGGGTTTGGCGACGAATATGTAGCGAGGGCCAGCCAACGAGAGCATACAGGTTGCAGTGGTGGGTAGTATATGGGGCTTTGGTGACAAAACGGATGGCACTTTGATAGACTACATCCAGTTTGCTGAGTAGAGTTTTGGAGGCTATTTTGTAAATGACATCACCGAAGTCAAGGATCGGTAGGATAGTCAGTTTTACGAGGGTATGTTTGGCAGCATGAGTGAAGGAGGCATTGTTGCGAAATAGGAAGCCAATTCTCGATTGAATTTGGAGATGCTTAATGTGAGTCTGGAAGGAGAGTTTACAGTCTAGCCAGACACCTAGGTATTTATAATTGTCCACATATTCTAAGTCAGAACCGTTCAGAGTAGTGATGCTAATCGGGCGGGCGGGTGTGGGCAACAATCATTTGAAGAGCATGCATTTATTTTTACTGGCATTTAAGAGCAGTTGGAGGCCACGGAAGGAGAGTTGTATGGCATTGAAGCTCGTTTGGAGGTTTGTTAACAGAGTGTCCAAAGAAGGGCCAGATGTATACAGAATGGTGTCGTCTGTGTAGAGGTGGATCAGAGAATCACCAGCAGCAAGAGCGACATCATTGATATTTACAGAGAAAAGAGTCGGCCTGAGAATTGAACCCTGTAGTACCCCATAGAGACTGCCAGAAGTCCGGACAACAGGCCCTCTGATTAGACACACTGAAATCTATCTGTGAAGTAGTTGGTGAACCAGGCGAGGCAGTCATTTGAGAAACCAAGGCTATTGAGTCTACCGATAAGAATGCAGAGATTGACAGAGTCGAAAGCCTTGGCCAGGTCGATGAAGACGGCTGCACAGTACTGTCTTTTATCGATTGCGGTTATGATATTGTTTAGGACCATGAGCATGGCTGAGGTGCACCCATGACCAGCTCGGAAACCAGTTTGCATAGTGGAGAAGGTACGGTGGGATTCAAAATGGTCAGTGATCTGTTTGTTAACTTGGATTTAGAAGATTTTAGAAAGGCAGGGCAGGATGGATATAAGTCTATAACAGTTTGGGTCTAGAGTGTCTCCCCCTTTGAAGAGGGGGATGACCGCGGCAGCTTTCCAATCTTTGGGGATCTCAGACAATACTAAAGAGAGGCTGAACAGGCTAGTAATAGGGGTTGCAACAATTTCGGTAATTTTAGAAAGAGAGGGTCCAGATTGTCTAGCCCAGCTGATTTGTAGGGATCCAGATTTTGCAGCTCTTTCAGAACATCTGCTATCTGGATTTGGGTGAATGAGAAGCGGGGGGGGGGGGGGGGGGGGGGGGGGGGGAGGGCTTGGGCAAGTTGCTGCAGGGGGTGCAGAGCTGTTGACCAGGGTAGGGGTGACCAGGTGGAAAGCATGCCCAGCCGTAGAAAAATGCTCATTGAAATGATTGATTATTGTAGATTTATAGGTGGTGACAGTGTTTCCTAGTCTCAGTGCAGTGGGCAGCTGGGAGGAGGTGCTCTTATTCTCCATGGACTTTACAGTGTCCCAAAACTTTTTGGAATTAGTGCTACAGGATGCAAATTTCTGCTTGAAAAAGCTAGCCTTAGCTTTCCTAACTGACTGTGTATATTGGTTCCTAACTTCCCTGAAAAGTTGCATATCGCGGTGGGCTATTCAATGCTAATGCTGAACGCCACAGGATGTTTTTGTGCTGGTCAAGGGCAGTCAAGTCTGGTGAACCAAGGGCTATATCTGTTCTTAGTTCTACATTTTTTTAACGGGGCATGCTTATTTAAGATGGTGAGGAAGACACTTTTAAAGAGCAACTAGGCATCCTCTACTGACGGAATGAGGTCAATATCCTTCCAGGATACCCAGGCCAGGTCGATTAGAAAGGCCTGCTCGCTGAAATGTTTTAGGGAGCGTTTGACAGTGATGAGGGGTGGTCGTTTGACCGCGGACCCTTTACGGACGCAGGCAGTGATCCAGTGATCGCTCAGATCCTGGTTGAAGACAGCAGAGGTGTATTTAGAGGGCAAGTTGGTCAGGATGATATCTAACAGGGTGCCCATGGTTCCGGTTTTAGGGTTACACATTAGTTATACATTACTCATTAGTTCCCACACAAACAGTGTTAAAGGTTATTCTGTTCTGTGTCTCACAGCTGAGGAAAGAGCAGGTGGAGTCGGTCAACGTCGGAGGGACGAACAACGTCATTAATGGTAACAAGCTCCCCTCCCTCCTCCCGCCTTCCACCCTCCTTCCTTCCCTACCTCTTCCCCTCCTTTCTTCCCTCCCTCCTCCCCTCCCTCCTCCCACCTTCCACCCTCCTTCCTTCCCTACCTCTTCCCCTCCTTTCTTCCCTCCCTCCTCCCCTCTATCCTCCCTCCCTCCCTCCTCACCTCACTCTTCAACTATTGCCACACTCATCAACTTCCCCTCTCACACAGACAGGTAGACCATTCCTTAGATTAACAACACATTCTTTACATTACATACAGTATTATCTTTGCACAACATACTGTATGTAAATACATTTTTATAGGCACAAGACGTCCTAGGAGGTGGAACATTTTTGGCCCTCCTGCGCAATAATGTGTAAACATTTGGCCCCTATGATGAAATAGTGGAAGAGACCTGTTGAAGGGCTTCTAATGTGGTGCACTGTAACAGTACAGCCATATATGCGTAGCCATATAATGCCTGCTAAATGTAGTTGGAGGTGGTGCAGAACAGTCTCCTTGTCCAAGACCTACAGACGTGTGTTAACTCCCAGAGATAATGACTAGGCTTGAGCTCAGTGGGCTAATAGGCTTTTGAGTCATGACCCAGGTTTCGAAAATTAAATAAACTCCTAAATAAGAATGCGTTTTCAGTTAAACAACTTGGCCCAATGATAACCCTGTCTGTGTGTGTGCTTGTTTCAGTGTGTGTGGAGAAGGGCATCACAAGGCTGGTCTACACCAGTACGATCAATGTGACGTTTGCTGGCAAACCCATAGAGGAGGGCGATGAGGACTCATTGCCCTGTGTGCCCCTGGACATGGTGAGTAAGAACAGGATGTCCCAATGAGGAGCAGCTTTACTGTAGCCTGGGTAAACCAGACTGAATGATAGTGTGTGCAGCATTCTGTCTGCTTTACCCAGGCTAGCTTTACTGTGTCTATATAGAATAAGTGTTTGCTCTGAGTTGATGAAAACACAACTTACTGTGCGTATGATCTTTTTTCATAGTTTACTTTTCATGTGGTACAATTGGTTAAAGGACTGGGCACCTTTGCTATGTGATGTTTTACAGTAACCTTGAGATTGACGCTGACATGGTGTACATGACATCCAGAACCAGGCTGATAAAGGAAGCTCATGAATGTAATCTTCTCCCAGAGCTGCTCCTTCCAGCTTACATGGCTGTGCATGGCTGTATAAGTCCCACATGAGTAGAGTTACACAGTTTAGGATAGCTTGGAGGCTCAAAGCTTGTCAACCTGACACTGGCGGGGTGTGTGTGAGAGAGAGTGAGTGTGTGTGGTGTGTACAGTATGGGTGTCACACCTCTGACATGCATCTATCTTGCAACCCCTTCTGAAGGACATACAGGTAACTGGCCAAATAAAGGAAACAACAACATAAATGTATTAATTAATAGAGCGTTGAGCCACTCTGAGCTGCCAGAACAGCTTCAATGCGCCTTGGAATAGATTCTACAAGTGTCTGGAACTAAATTGGAGGGATGGAACACCATTCTTCCACGAGAAATTCCATATTTTGGTGTTTTGTTGATGGTGGTGGAAAACACTTGCCTGACTCAAACTGAATTCTTTCTCTGTTCTCATTCACTACATACTTCAGTCTGAGACTGCCATCAAAACAGCTCTGCATTTTTATACGTGACCCTAAGCATGATGTGACGTTAATAGCTTAATTAACTCAGGAACCACACTTGTGTGGAAGCACCTGCTTTAAATATACTTTGTATCCCTCATTTACTCAAGTGTTTCCTTTATTCTGGCAGTTACCTGTACTTTCCTCAGCAGCAGCAGTAACAATGAATATATCCTCTGATGGCTATGTCTTAGGAAATAATAAAACGCATGGATTGATATGAATAGATATGATGCGTTCTGTCCCAGCACATAGACCACTACTCCAGGACTAAATCTATCTCTGACCAGATGGTCCTAACAGCCAATGGACGCTCACTCAAAGGTAAGAGAGACCCTAGAAATAGAATGAAGATATACCGTATTAGATGTATTATTATAATTCTGTGTCTATGGCAGAGACACTGTGACTTTGTCTGGCATGATCTTGAGGTGATAGGATGGGGGTTACTTACACCATCAAGACACTGATGATATCCTCAAATGGAAATGGTGTGTTCAGGTCATTGACATTGTCTTATGATTCTCAGTGTGTATGAATGGATGCTGTATGTATCCACAGCCAAACTGTGTGTGTGTGTGTGTGTGTGTGTGTGTGTGTGTGTGTGTGTGTGTGTGTGTGTGTGTGTGTGTGTGTGTGTGTGTGTGTGTGTGTGTGTGTGTGTGTGTGTGTGTGTGTGGGCGTGTGCACGTGTGCTTGTGTGTATTTGTGAGTGAGTGAGTGAGGTTGGCATGGAAACCAAGCTATCCATGTGTGTGCAACCTAATCCAACTGGACCTGCTGACACCAGTTCAATTTAGAGCTGGAAAGCACAATGCCACTTGAGACTGGAGAGCAGTGTTCACCCGACACCGTTTTGTCTCAAGCAACACACACACAGGGATGTACTTACACACACAGAGACACACAGTTAGTAGCAGTAGTACCAGACATGCAGTACAGACTCTCGTCACAGACAGATGTCACGTACATACTTACAGTAAAACTGACAGTCAGAATCACAGGAGACATTGATACACACACACAATGTATCCATGAACATAAACCCCTGTACAGTTCGTCTGTCTCGAAGGTGTGTAGGAATTCTCTTACTGCATTAGTGTGATTCCAGTGAGAGCTTGGTTAAATAGGTGTGATGCCTTCAGCCCCTCCTTGGGGGAAACCTAACCCCCTATCAATGACCACTTATTTATATATTAAACTAAGCTAGGAGCATGGCACTATGTCATTATATACTCTACTGGACCATTCATGCATTTATTAAGACGGGATGTAGAGGAAATATATTAACACTGGAAGATGGGTCAGGTTGAAGCAAAGGTTAGCATATTATATATGTTGATGAACTATTACTACTACTTACATACAGTATTACAGTAACCAACATACATTGGCATAGTACACTATCTTGCAGTTAAGTGGAATTTACATTCTAGACTCAGTTACAAGTAATTACACGGTGGAGTAACTCATTTGTAATAAACTTTCAGTGTTGCCAGATTTAGTTCATTATTCAATGCCATTCTCTTCTGTAAAGGTGGGGGTCTCTTGCGGACCTGTGTCCTGAGACCCTCAGGCATCTACGGGCCAGAAGAGAGACGACACCTACACAGGGTTATGGTGAGTGTCCGTACACCTACCTACCACATAGAATCACAATGAAAAGAACTGACACATCTCTACATTCCACCTGATTTGTTACTTTCCATCCAAGACGGCGGCACCATTGGGATAAATGTCTGTGTACTATTTAATTGTGCGGGTGGCACAATAAAATGACAGCCCAGTCTCATTGCCCTTCTATCAGGTATAGAGGTTCTCTTAGGGTTTAGATCCTTGGCTGGCAGAATGTGTACCTGGTGAGGATATATTATTAATGGACCCTCTTAAGGTATCCTGTTTCACCCCTCTCTCTCTCCCCTGGGGAGAATGAAGGGAAGGAATACTCTATGCTGGGATGCTGCAGTTCCCGGTTCACTAATACAGTTTACATCTCCCCTCACTCAATGTCAGACCATTGTACACACACAAACCCATGCATGCCTTGACACACGTACACAACCCCAAACACACTCACATGAGAACAGACATACTCTCAGCACAACAATACAGTCTAACCTGAATTCAGTTGAATTATCAACCCGCTCTCTCTCTCTCTCTCTCTCCACTTCTCCTCTCTCTCTCTCTCCCTCTCTCTCTCTCTCTCTCTCTCTCTGTCTCTCTCCTCTCTCTCTCTCTCTCCACTTCTCCTCTCCTCTCTCTCTCTCTCTCTCTCTCCTCTCTCTCTCTCTCCTCTCTCTCTCTCCTTCTCCTCTCTCTCTCTCTCTCTCTCTCTCTCTCTCTCTCTCTCCACTTCTCCTTCTCTCTCCCCAGGTGAATGTGGAGCGCCGGTTGTTCAGTTTTAGCTTTGGAAACCGCCAGGCCAAGATGAACTGGGTCCATGTGGACAACCTGGTGTTGGCCCACGTCCTGGCTGCTGAAAGCCTCACACCCAAGAGGAACTGTGTGGCTGTGAGTTTACTACTACTCACCATCTCCATGGATACCAATGATCGTTTCAGCACTTGTTTGTTCTACCTTCAAGTGGCATTGGTACACATTGTACATATTTATGCCTGTGTGTGTTTGGGATGGGGGTGTATACATAGTAATATCAACCTTTCTCCCTCAGAGTGGACAGGCCTACTTCATCAACGACGGGGAATCTGTCAACCTGTTTGAATGGTTAACACCACTGGTGACTAACTCTATATATTCTTTGGGTGATTAACACATATAGTTTATCTTGTCTTGGTCTTTGATATCCTCTCTGTCTTTCCCCTCCTCTCTAGTTTGAGAAGCTGGGGTACAGCCGACCGTTGATACACTTGCCTGTCTCACTGGTCTATTCAGCAGGTAGGAGACACAAACGGACACGCATTCACACACACACATACACGCACGCACACACACAAACACCCATGCTGCTGTAACAGGACGCTGATCATGCCTAACATCAGCCACAATCTGTCAGGATACACACCAGTTTCATACTTGCCAAACTGTTGTAATAGTACGCTGCTCGTAGCTCAGACCTGCCACGCTGCTGTCTTCCTTCCTCATCTGAGGTGTGTATTTCACAGCCATTCTGATGGAATGTTTACACCTGGCTCTGAGGCCAATAGTGGAGATCCCTCTGCTCTTCACCAGAAATGAGGTAAGCATACAGCTATGTATCTACAGTACCTATCTACTACTTACCTACCTATCTATATGTACCTGCCTGCCTGCCTACCTGCCTACATACCTACCTACCTACCTACCTACCTACCTACCTTCATAGCGCTTTCTACACCTAACCCCTCTTCTCACTTCCCATTTTTACTCTGCCTTTTTACCCATTCTTCTTCTTTCCTCCTTTCTCCCTTCTCAGTTTTACATTACAGCCAAGCACTGATGTGAGGACCAACCTTCCTCACCACGCTTGCAAGAAAACGTTGTTGAGAAATATTCCATGTTTTCCAGTGTTACATATTCAGTGTAACAGTCTCTTTCCTGTCACATACTCGATACAAAGAGCAAACACACGGAAGGGAGAACATTTTGAATTTACTTAGACCTTTCACTCTGTTTGAGTTCTAAAGTTCTGAAGTTATTGCATTCTGGGTCATGGTGACATGTTTCAGTCAGTGTAGAACCCCACTGGGCCACGGTGGCAGGGTCGTTCCACAAAATGAGTGCCTTTGATATTTTAAGTAGAAATTGTGCACAAATTTGAAAGCCATGACGTGTCCTTCAATATAGACCACGTGGAATATTCAATAAATCAGATTTATTTTTTGAATAAAGACTTACTAAAGTGCTACAATTCTGGATTTGGACATGTCCCTCTTTGCATCCTCTGTGACTTCTAGGAACACACTTAATCCCAACATTTATCCAAGTTTTCACCATCATTGTAAAGCCGTTGTTATTTTGTTGGTTTGACAAAGTCATTTTTGAAGATTATTATTTATTCATGTGATTATTGATCCATTTTAAGGTTAAAAAAAATCCTGTCCCTAATTTTAAGGTCAACCCTGTTACGTGAACTGAACTCTCGTTTTAATATGATGAAACAATTCATTTTTCAAAAACTTTTTCAAAAGAAACATTGAACATCTAATAGTCAAATCATAGTGTAAAATCGGGTAAGCTGGTTCTACCCTTTTTATGATGACTCAGGATATGACCCAGATGCAGACACGGGGGGCGGATAGTACAGTTCTCAGATTATTTATTAGGAGCATGGGGCAGGCAAAGGGCAGGTCGAGGGCAGGCTTAGGTTCGTGATCAGGTCAGAGTCAGGCTGGTACAGGACGGCAGGCAGACTCAGGGTCAGGGCAGGCAGAATGGTCAGAACCGGGAAAAACTAGAAAATATAACTAGAGAAACTGGAAGGCTGGTAAGACCTGACAAGACAAGACGGACTGGCAACAGACAAACAGAGAACAGGTATAAATACACAGGGGATAATGGGAAGATGGGCAACATCTACACAACAGTGGTAGGCCTGATCACCGACAACGATGAGACGGCCTATAGGGAGGAGGTCAGAGACCTGGCCTTGTGGTGCAAGGACAACAACCTCTCCCTCAATGTGATCAAGATAAAGAAGATGATTGTGGACTACAGGAAAAGGAGGACCGAGTACGCCCCCATTCTCATCGACGGGGCTGTAGTGGAGCAGGTTGAGAGCTTCAATTTCCTTGGCGTCCACATCACCAACAAACTAACACGGTCCAAGCAC
This sequence comes from Salmo trutta, assembly GCF_901001165.1. Classification (NCBI taxonomy): domain Eukaryota; kingdom Metazoa; phylum Chordata; class Actinopteri; order Salmoniformes; family Salmonidae; genus Salmo; species Salmo trutta. Next base: position 64,564,560 of record NC_042957.1, on the reverse strand, counting down.
ATAAAGACAGTCGTGAAGAGAGCACGACAAAACCTATTCCCCCTCAGGAGACTGAAGAAATTTGGCATGGGTCCTCAGATCCTCAAAAGGTTTTACAGCTGCACCATCGAGAGCATCCTGATGGGTTGCATCACTGGTATGGCAACTGCTCGGCCTCTGACCGCAAGGCACTACAGAGGGTAATGCATACGGCCCAGTACATCACCAGGCCCAAGCTTCCTGCCATCCAGGACCTCTATACCAGGCAGTGTCAGAGAAAGGCCCTAAAAATTGTTAAAGACTCCAGCCACCCTAGTCATAGACTGTTCTCTCTGCTACCGCACGGCAAGCGGTACCGGAGTGCCAAGTCTAGGTCCAAGAGGCTTCTAAACAGCTTCTACCCCAAAGCCATTAGACTCCTGAACATCTAATCAAATGGCTACACAGACTATTTGCATTGCCCACCCTTTTACACTGCTGCTACTCTTTGTTATTATGTATGCATAGTCACTTTAATAACTCTACCTACATGTACATATTACCTCAATTACCTCAACACCGGTGCCCTTGCACATTGACTCTGTACCGGTACCCCCTGTATATAGCCTCCACATTGACTCTGTACCGGTACCCCCTGTATATAGCCTCCACATTGACTCTGTACCGGTACCCCCTGTATATAGCCTCGCTATTGTTATTTACTGCTGCTCTTTAATTATTTTTTGGGGTATTTTCTTAAAACTGCATTGTTGGCTTGTAAGTAAGCATTTCACTGTAAGGTCTACACCTGTTGTATTCGGCGCATGTGACAAATAACATTTGATTTGATCTGGAGGGGGGTGGAGACAAGCACAAAGACAGGTGAAACAGATCAAGGTGTGATACTTTTTGGCCATTTTCTGGTGTTTTGTGGTGGAATACTGAGCGGGTTGAGCATTAATACGTCAACCTTGTTACCCATAGATAGACAGGCTAGAAATGTTTTAACAATAAATAAAAAATGGTGAAACTTGCATTCAATTGCCCCTCCCTGTTGCGCACAACAAGCTTCCATTTCCCTTGTCACAAGTCGTCAATCCTGTTTCGGTCAACCCTGTTACTTTATTTAGCGCTTAATAGGCACCTACTATAGTCATTTTTTTATTCAACCTCTTGAGAATATATATATATATATATTTTTTTTTTTACTAAGTTATATTACTCAAAGACATCTAATTGGTGGAATGACCCAGCACACTGACAGCATTTTGTGTGTGTGTGTGTGTGTGTGTGTGTGTGTGTGTGTGTGTGTGTGTGTGTGTGTGTGTGTGTGTGTGTGTGCGCATGCGTGCATGTTTGGGTTAAGGGGAGCTTGGGTTACTAGATCCTTCATTAGATTCTTGTTTGTCTCACGGAGGCTTCATTAGGGAAGTATTTTCCAGGCGCACCGACCCCCCTTCCTTCCTGATCCTATCTCTTATACATACGGTTTATTATGGATCGGGGTCAATCAAAATGAGATATTTCATGAATTCACAGTTTTGGGCGTTGGTAGATGGAGTAGCGATGCTTCTTTACACTGTTTGTCAGGAAAGGTACTGATGAGCCCATTTAGAAGCAGTCAGGAGAGGAACTGATGAGAACATTGAGATGCAATCAGCAGAGGAACTGACGAGACCGTTTAGATGCAGTCAGGAGAGGAACTGACGAGACCAATGAGATGCAGTCAGGAGAGGAACGGATGAGAACGTTGCGATGCAGTCAGCAGAGGAACTGATGAGACCATTTAGATGCAGTCAGCAGAGGAACTGATGAGACCATTTAGATGCAGTCAGGAGAGGAACTGATGAGACCATTGAGATGCAGTTAAAAAAAGTTGATCTGTTACTGCAAACAGCAATAACTGCCCAAAATGTATAGGCACCCTCCTTCTTACCTTGTTCTGTGTCGCTCAGTTGGTAGAGCATGGTGGTTGCAATGTCAGGGTTGTGTGTTTGATTCCCACGGGAGACCAGTATGAAAATGTATCCACTCACTACTGTAAGTTGCTCTGGATAAGAGTGTCTGCTAAGTGACTAAAATGTAGATGTTCCCTCTCTTTCATGGATATGATTGGACTGGAAGTGGTTAATGTCAAACAGACCTGGGGACAAATACATGTGTATTTGAATATCTGGAATTTAAAATGCTTTTTCTGTGTATTTTAGTATTTTCGAATACACATCGCAAAACAAGTACTTTTATTTGAGTATTTGAATGGTAATTTGTAAAAACCAAATAGTCAACCACGTCCCTTTTTCAGGATCCTGTCTTTCAAAGATAATTCTTAAAAATCCAAATAACTTCTGTCGTGTCTTTGGCTATGCCGGATTAAGTGATATTCTGGACATGCTATTCTATAAAATCCTTTCTCTGTAATTAATATTACCTGATTGAGCTAATCATGTAAATGTAATTAACTAGAAAGTTGGGGCACCACGAAAGAGTGTTTATAGAGCTGTTATCTTCCGAATAAACTCTTAAAAACCTAGTAATATTTTACATCAATAGCAGTCAATATTAATTGTCACCTTATTTCTGAAAGTTATAAATTCTTGGTTATCTTCACGAACCCTGGCTAACAAGTTGAATCAGCAATACAAAATTGGGTTTCATTATTTATTTACTAAATACCAAACTAATCACACAGAATTACATGTACACAGAATGCAAATTATGTCATACAGAAAACGTCCCTGGTGGACGGAGACGACATGATGTCTGGTTACACAAAGGAAAGGGGGTTGGGTTTGACTGAAAGAGTGGGAAGACTGAGGAAGAAAGGGAGAGGCTCTGCTATCATAAATACAGTATCTTATGCATTCTAAAATTACCGCCCATTTGGAAAAGGGAAATGCGATAAATATTTACTCTGAGCTGCGCTTCGGTAGGTTGGTCGTAGATGCTGGTCGTGTTGGCCAACAGAGATCTTCCTGTCCTCGGAAGAATGTCACTGGTGGTACATTGGATACGTCGTAGTATCGTCGTTGTGCGTTAGACTGGATACGTTGTCCGTCCTTTCCTAGCCCACGTTTACAGCTGCTGTTGCTAACTCAACGGCTAGGATGTCTCACTTCTTTAGTGAATAGGAGTTCAAAGTTTATACCATTCACAACCAAATCTCACGCTGAGGTTGGCTTAGTTCTGTAGGTGACATGTTAGTCCTTTTAACGTATGGGACCGTCGTCCTCACGTCCTCGGAACAGAAGGTTACATTTTTGTCAAGGGCTTATATAGTGGAGGGAGAGAAGGGTGTGTTTCATAGTTTATAACCCATGTCTCTTCACAGGGGCGGGCCACTGATTGAGCAGGGCTCTAACCTTATGAAAACCCAATTCTCTCATTTGGAAGCAAAAATTACATTTAATCTTTTCACAAATAGCTTCATATTCAAACATTTAAATTGCACATCAATTCCATGTGAATCTGATAACTAGAATGTGTAGACTTTCCCAGATACAGTTTATGTTGTCCTGTCATCAGTCATAATGTCTCAGATGACAACCAAACTGACATCATATTCATTAAGTACCAACGCATATTTTCAACTGGTTCTATTACCGAAATATGGTTCCTTTCCCCCCGCTTGTTTGATGTTCCCAGACTCTCTATGTTTAACAAAGGCTATTCAAGAGTCCTTCAGTAGAGTCAGAGAGAGAGGGAAGGGAGAAAGGTATTTAAGGGGGGGTCATAAACCTTACCCACAGGCCAACGTCATGACACTTCACATATCTTCATTGTAAAGGGTTTAAACACTGTTTCCCATGCTTGTGCAAGGAACCATAAACAATTAATGAACATGCACCTGTGGAATGGTCGTTAAGACACTAACAGCTTACAGACGGTAGGCAATTAAGGTCACAGTTATGACAACTTAGGACACTAAAGAGGCCTTTCTACTGACTCTGAAAAACACCAAAAGAAAGATGCCACGGGTCCCTGCTCATCTGCGTGAACGTGTCTTAGGCATGCTGCAAGGAGGCATAAGGACTGCAGATGTGGCCAGGGCAATAAATTGCAATGTCCGTACTGTGAGACGCCTAAGACAGCGCTACACGGAGACAGGATGGACAGCTGATCGTCCTCGCAGTGGCAGACCACGTGTAACAACACCTGCACATGATCGGTACATCCGAACATCACACCTGCGGGACAGGTACAGGATGGCAACAACAACTGCCCGAGTTACACCAGGAACGCACAATCCCTCCATCAGTGCTCAGACTGTCCGCAATAGGCTGAGAGAGGCTAGACTAAGGGCTTGTAGGCCTGTTGTAAGGCAGGTCCTCACTAGACATCACCGGCAACACGTCGCCTATGGGCACAAACCCACCATCGCTGGACCAGACAGGACTGGCAAAAAGTGCTCTTCACTGACGAATCGCGGTTTTGTCTCACCAGGGGTGATGGTCGGAGTCGCATTTATCGTCGAAGGAATGAGCGTTACACCGAGGCCTGTACTCTGGAGCGGGATCGATTTGGAGGTGGAGGGTCCGTCATGGTCTGGGGCGGTGTGTGTCACAGTACAGACTGAGCTTGTCGTCATTGCAGGCAATCTCAACGCTGTGCGTTACAGGGAAGACATCCTCCTTCCTCATGTGGTACCCCTCCTGCAGGCTCATCCTGACATGACCCTCCAGCATGACAATCCCACCAGCCATACTGCTCGCTCTGTGCGTGATTTCCTGCAAGACAGGAATGTCAGTGTTCTGTCATGGCCAGCGAAGAGCCTGGATCTCAATCCTATTGAGCACGTCTGGGACCTGTTGGATCGGAGGGTGAGGGCTAGGGCCGTTCCCCCCAGAAATGTCCGGGAACTTGCAGGTGCCTTGGTGGAAGAGTGGGGTAACATCTCACAGCAAGAACTGGCAAATCTGGTGCAGTCCATGAGGAGGAGATGCACTGCAGTACTTAATGCAGCTGGTGGCCACACCAGAAACTGACTATTACTTTTGATTTTGACCCCCCCCCTTTGTTCAGGGACACATTATTCTATTTCTGTTAGTCACATGTATGTGGAACTTGTTCAGTTTATGTCTCAGTTGTTGAATCTTGTTATGTTCATTCAAATATTGACACATGTTAAGTTTGCTGAAAATAAACACAGTTGACAGTGACAGTTTATTTTAAAGGATTTTCAAATACTTATTTCAAATACTATTTTTCAAATACCTGGTTTAAACGCATGGGAGTGTATTTGAGTCAGTGTATTTAAATGTTTTGTATACTTTCCAAGTGTACACTGAGTGTACAAAACATTAGGAACACCTGCTCTTTCCATGACATAGACTGACCAGGGGAATCCAGGGGAAAGCTATGACCTCTTATTGATGTCACAATCAGTGCTGATGAAGGGGAGGAGATAGGTTAAAGAAGGATTTTTATACCTTGAGATAAGTGAGACATGTATTGTGTGTGTATGCCGTTCAGAGGGTGAATGGGCAAGACAAAAGAAGATTTGGGGTATGGTAGTAGGTGCCAGCCACACCAATTTAAGTGTGTCAAGAACTGCAACACTGTTGGGTTTTTCACGCTGAACAGTTTCATGTGTGTACCAAGAATGGTCCATCACCCAAAGGACATCGAGCCAACTTGACACAGCTGTGGGAAGCATTGGAGTCAACATAGGCCAGCATTCCTGTGGAACGCTTTCAACACCTTGTAGAGTCCATGCCCCGATGATTTGAGGCTGTTCTGAGGGCAATAGGGCAATAATTGTTTTATACACTTGTGAACTTTCAAATGCATTAAAATATTGAATGACTTGTCTTTTCAAATGAAATATATCTGAATACTTACTTCAAATGTATGTGAAAGTAATTGAGATAGTTGAAATAGTATTTGAACCCAGGTGTGATGTCACACATCTCCGACCTTTCTGGTCTGTAAAAGGAGGTAGAAAAATATGTTTTTGGAATGGAAAGCAGCCATACTGATGGCAGTAGTATTGCATACATCCTGCCCTGGCACTGAGGAGGGCCCGAGGAGCTGTTTGTTGTAGGAGCTGCTATCTGTCGTACCCAGGAAGGCATTACTTCATGAATGTGTGATGAGACAGAAACCAAAGCCGTGCCCACAGGGCTGCTGGTCCAGGAGCTGCTTCAGTCAGACATTCTGGCGGCTGCCACCGGGAGATCGATAATTGTCCTGTGAATAAAATATTAGCCTGTTGTGTGTATTTCTCCTGGAAGGGTGGGATGGAGTAGGGAGAAGTTGCCCCATAATCACTGATCCAGGGTCAGACATTATTTTACTCCTCCTAGGATTGTCTGTGACTTACTGTAAGGTAATCCCAGATCTGTGGTTAGAGCTAACATCTACCTCGATTGACTGGGTCAGGAAGTTCAACACTGGGGACACGGGAACTGACTTCATTGCAGGCTCAACTCCAACTAGCTCCCTTGCTTTAGGGTTATCTCCTTAGGAGATACTGAGACAGACAAACAGAGATTACTGAGACAGACAGGTGTACAGAGAGACATACATGCTAAGTCTCTAAAGGGTAAATCCATTTGAATTCAATCACTGTTGTTTTAAACACAACTTTCCATACATGTTTGCCCATGGAAGAAGTGGTCAGAAAGTGACTTTTTAGACATGAATACCAAAACATTCAAAAGAGACACTACATGACCAAAAGTAACATTCCAAAGGTGTTCAATGGGGTTGTGGTCAGAGCTCTGTGCAGGCCAGTCAAGTTCTTCCACACCGATCTTGACAAACAATTTCTATATGGACCTCGCTTTGTGCATGGGGGCATTGTCATGCTGAAACAGGAAAGGGCCTTCCCCAAACTGTTGCCACAAAGCTGGAAGCTGTAGTTTTAAGATTTCCCTTCACTGGAACTAAGTGGCCTAGCCCAAACCATGAAAAACAGCCCCAGACCATTATTCCTCCTCCACCAATCTTTACAGTTGGCACTATCCATTGGGGCAGGTAGCGTTCTCATGGCATTCGTCAAACACATATTTGTCCGTTGGACTGCCAGATGGTGAAGCGTGATTCATCACTCCAGAGAACGTGTTTCCACTGCTCCAGAGTCCAATGGCAGCGAGCTTTACACCACTCCAGCCGTTGCTTTGCATTGTGCATGGTGATCTTAGGCTTGTGTGCGGCTGCTCGGGCCATGGAAACCCAGTTCATGAAGTTCCAGACGAATAGTTATTGTGCTGACATTGCTTCCAGAGACAGTTTGGAACTCGGTAGTGAGTGTTGCAACCGAGGACAGAAGATTCAAATGCGCTACACGCTTCAGCACTCGACGGTACCGTTCAGTGAGCTTTTGTGGCCTACCATTTCGTGGCTGAGCTGTTGTTGCTCCTAGACGTTTCCACTTCACAATAACAGCACTTACAGTTCTAGCAGGGAAGAAATGTGACGAACTGACTTATTGGAAAGGTGGCATCCTATGACGGTGCAATATTGAAAGTCACTGAGCTCTTCAGTAAGGCCATTCTACTGCCAATGTTTGTCTATGGAGATTGCATGGCTGTATGCTGAATTTTATACAACTGTCAGCAACGGGTGTGGCTGAAATAGCCAAATCCACTAATTTGAAGGGGTGTCCACATACTTTTGTATATGTAGTGTAAAAGTGTTTAAAGTTCAGTCCTTTTGCATACCCCACCATACCATGAGACATCCATGTCTTCATCACTGGAAAAGATAAACAGTTGAGATTGATATTATTTAAAAGCTTATGAACAGGGTTGTCAAACTATTTCATAATTTCTTTCAAAAGTATCATTTTTAATGGTGGGCACAACACAAAAATCTCAGATTATGTAAATAGGGTCAAAGCCGCAACATATGCAAATATTTAGAGAATTGACATTAATGGTTAAGAAATTCAAAATGTTATTATAAAAAAAAAATATCAAGAAATTATTAAATAGTTTTAAATCCTGTTCATGAGCTTTTAAATGATATCAATCTCAACCGTTTATATTTTCCAGTGATGAAGACATTGATGTCTCATGGTATGGTGGGGTATGCAAAAGGAGGCAACTTGGAGCACTTTTATATCTTGAATGTTTTGACATTCAGGTTCAAAAAGTCCCTTTCTGAGAACTTGTATGGAAGGCAAATATGTATGGAAGGTTTCGTTCACATCAAAAGGGGTGCTGTCAAAAAGTGAATTCAAATGGATTTACCCCAACGAGACAATAGTATACTTGCTGAATCTCTGTGTTACACTGAGCCACCGGGTTTGTCTGAGAGCTTCTGTCACTACAGGAATTTTCCATGCAGACATCGTATCCTCCGTGCAGTAAGGGGATATAGGGACCAGAGAGAGATCCTTCACACGGGGTGGCAGGATGTTGGTAAACTAAGGTTATTCAAAGACATTAGCATGGAGTCAAACTCCCTTGAAGCTCCAGAGCTCCTAACCCGCCTCCCAGGCTGTACTGAGCACTATGCCCATCTCAGTGCACCCTGATTGGACATGAGTGAAGGAGTGCTGTTGAGTTTGTTAAGCTGCCTTCTTGGCAAAGAGGCGGGGGCGAGAGACAGGGGCACAGTACAGACCACTAACACTCTTCTCCTTAACAGCTTGCTTAACTCTATTTCCTTTAACTGGGTGTTGGGTGCCAGTCTGTTTCTGCTTTAACCAACGGGTCAAGTCTTAACAACCAAGACAGTTAACTTTGTTGAATGCAGAGACAGTCAGGTACCTTGGCTACCATTTCCCTGAATCTTTTCTGCATCCTCCTAGGTGAGGAACATTGCAGTGAGCCACACCTTCAAGATCGAGAAGGCCCGTCGAGACCTGGGCTACTGTCCCAGACGCTACAGCCTGGGGGACTCAGTGGACCAGTACATACGGTCCCGACCATCCCGCTCCAGGCCCTCCCCCCTAGGCCCCTCTCGGACTGTTCCCCTGCTCCTGGTCCTCCTGCTGGTGTTGGGGTTCAGCCTGGCTGTCCTCCTGCTTTGCTCCTGGCTCTGGGAACACTAGGTTGCTACTGTGGCTAAAACTTAAGTAACAGCCCACCCACTAAGACCCAACCTAAATCTTAACACAGCTAATACAGTCACTAATACGTTTTATTTGTTAGCCACCTTTCTGGACACCTATGGTCTTGGCCTTACGTCAAGCTAAAAGCAATGATAGAAAGCATGCATAGTGTACATCTAGATACACATAGAAGACCATATGAATATACCACATACTGTTGACCTAATGCTAGCAACTCCGCCCTTCTATAATGTTTATCATGTTATCGTACAGTTGACTAAGGCTGTAGATGGATGATGATCAAATGTGTAGTATGTAGAATATTTGAAATAATATGGTGCTTTGTTCAAACCCTATTGCCTTTCATAGGGTGGAGTGTATCATATATCTGGGTTTATTTTCTTGAGAAAGAGGTTCTTATATTGAACCAGAGAATCATAATGTGAATACAGTACAGGCTTTAATATGGTCATAAACCTATTGACCATTCCTTAAACGTATTTTGATTCTATAGCAGTTTTGTGTAGGTGCGTGTAGGTGTCAGTCTATATGCAAGTACGTCATACCAGACTTGCAAAGTATTAGGCTACTACATGGTATAGTTCTCTCACGTCACCCCGCTCCTCCGCACACTCCACTGGCTTCCAGTTGAAGCTCGCATCTGCTACAAGACCATGGTGCTTGCCTACGGAGCTGTGAGGGGAACGGCACCTCCGTACCTTCAGGCTCTGATCAGTCCCTACACCCAAAGAAGGGCACTGCGTTCATCCACCTCTGGCCTGCTGGCCCCCCTACCTCTGCGGAAGCACAGTTCCCGCTCAGCCCAGTCAAAACTGTTCGCTGCTCTGGCACCCCAATGGTGGAACAAGCTCCCTCACGACGCCAGGACAGCGGAGTCAATCACCACCTTCCGGAGACACCTGAAACCCCACCTCTTTAAGGAATACCTTGGATAGGATTAAGCCCTCCCCCCAAAAAAGATATAGATGTACTATTGTAAAGTGGTTGTTCCACTGGATATCATAAGGTGAATGCACCAATTTGTAAGTCGCTCTGGATAAGAGCGTCTGCTATATGACGTAAATGTAAATGTAAATGGTATGACTTTCTGTGAAATTTTAGTAAAAAGGATTCCTCTTTGCATTGATGTTTATATACTGTATATATATATATATATATACAGTACCAGTCAAACACTTACACACACCTACTCATTCAAGGGTTTGTCTTTATTTTTACTCTTTTCTACATTGTAGAATAATAGTGAAGACATCAAAACTATGAAATAGCACATATGGAGATCAACCAAATTGAGAAGACCGCTGTGTCTTTGTGAAACGCAGAGTAGGTGAACGGATGATCTCTGCATGTGTGGTTCCCACCATGAAGCATGGAGGAGGAGGTGTGATGGTGTGGGGGTGCTTTGCTGGTGACACTGTCTGTAATTTATTTAGAATTTAAGGCACACTTAACCAGCGTGGCTACCACAGCATTCTGCAGCAATACGCCATCCCATCTGGTTTGTGTGTAGTGGGACTATCATTTGTTTTTCAACAGGACAATGACCTAACACACTTCCAGGCTGTGTAAGGGCTATTTAACCAATAAGGAGAGTGATGGAGTGCGGCATCAGATGACCTGGCCTCCACAATCCCCCGACCTCAACCAAATTGAGATGGTTTGAGTAGAACTGCAGAGTGTAGGAAAAGCTGCAAACAAGTGCTCAGCTGTTGGAAAAGCATTCCAGGTGAAGCTGATTGAGAGAATGCCAGGAGTGTGCAAAGCTGTCATCAAGGCAAAGGGTGGTTACTTTGAAGAATCTATAATCTAAAATATATTTTGATTTGTTTAACACTTTTTTGGTTACTACGTGATTCCATATGTGTTATTTCAGTTTTAATGTCTTCACTATTATTCTACAATGTAAAACATTTTAAAAATAAAGAAAAACACTTGAATGAGTAGGTGTGTCCAAACTTTTGACTGGTGCTATATATATATATATATATATATATATATATATAAACATGTTGATTGTCATTCATAATAATGCATTCTTCCCCCTCATCTTCTTTGGTGAGGGATTTGTTGTGATTCACATTTAGTCTGTAGGATTTAATCAACCAGTCATAGTCATTTTATAAGCTTTTGGAAAAAAAGAGAAAGCCTTTCTATGTTGAATGCCAATTATTATTTTGTATTAAGAATAGTTTTTATGTTTATGGTGTGTATCTGAGAAATATTTAATTGCTCCAGTGCTCTTCCATTTTTCTTCAATTCAAATATTGCAATATGAAACAATTATTAAATAATATGTTTTGCTGAATGACATGAATGGAATAAAGCCTTACTAAACACAACTGTTTGTCATTTTGTGACAGTGGGACAGAAAGTCATAAAATCTGATTTTAAACCTAACCCTAACCTTAACCCGTACCGTAACCACACTGCTAACCCTAATGCCTAAACCTAACCTTAAATTAAGACAAAAAATATATATTTGTTTAATGAATTTTTTACAATATAGCCAATGTTGACTTTGCCTATATCCAGTTGTGGAAAAAATACTCAATTGTCATACTTGAGTAAAAGTAAAGATACCTTAATAGAAAATTACTCAAGTAAAAGTGAAAGTCGCCCAGTAAAATACTACCTGAGTAAAAGTCTAAAAGTGTTTGGTTTTAAATATACTTAAGTATCAAAAGTACATTTAATTGCTAAAATGTACTTAAGTATCAAAAGTAAAAGTAAAAGTATAAACCATTTCTAATTCCTTATATTAATTAAAGCAGATGGCACCATTTTCTTTTGTTTCTTTTCTTTTTTTTTATTTCACCTTTATTTAACCAGGGAGGCTAGTTGAGAACAAGTTCTCATTTACAACTGTGATCTGGCCAAGATAAAGCAAAGCAGTGCGATAGAAACAACAACACATGGACTAAACAAGCGTACAGTCAATAACACAATAGAAAAAAAGAAAGTCTATATACAGTGTGTGCAAATGGCATGAGGAGGTAAGGCAATAAATAGGCCATAGTAGCAAAGTAATTACAATTTAGCAGATTAACACTGGAGTGAAAGATGAGCAGATGATGATGAGCAGATGATGGTGTGTAAGTAGTGATACTGGTGTGCAAAAGAACAGCAAAGTAAATAAAAACAATATGGGGATGATTTAGGTAGATTGAGTGGGCTATTTACAGATGGACTATGTACAGCTGCAGCGATCGGTTAGCTGCTCAGATAGCTGATGTTTAAAGTTAGTGAGGGAAATGTAAGTCTCCAGCTTCAGCGATTTTTGCAATTCGTTCCAGTCACTGGCAGCAGAGAACTGGAAGGAAAGGCGGCCAAAGGAGGTGTTGGCTTTGGGGATGACCAGTGAGATATACCTGCTGGAGCGCGTGCTACGGGTGGGTGTTATTATCGTGACCAGTGAGCTGAGATAAGGCGGAGCTTTACCTAGCAAAGACTAATAGATGACCTGGAGCCAGTGGGTCTGGCGACGAATATGTAGCGAGGGCCAGCCGACTAGAGCATACAGGTCGCAGTGGTGGGTGGTATAAGGCGCTTTGGTAACAAAACGGATGGCACTGTGATAGACTACATCCAATTTGCTGAGTAGAGTATTGGAAGCTATTTTGTAGATGACATCGCCGAAGTCGAGGATCGGTAGGATAGTCAGTTTTACTAGGGTAAGTTTGGCGGCGTGAGTGAAGGAGGCATTGTTGCGAAATAGAAAGCCAATTCTAGATTTGATTTTGGATTGGAGATGTTTGATATGAGTCTGGGAGGAGAGTTTACAGTCTAGCCAGACACCTAAGTATTTGTAGTTGTCCACATATTCTAGGTCAGAACCGTCCAGAGTAGTGATGCTAGTCGGGCGGGCGGGTGTGGACGGCGAACGGTTGAAAAGCATGCATTTGGTTTTATTAGCGTTTAAGAGCAGTTGGAGGCCACGGAAGGAGAGTTGTATGGTGTTGAAGCACGTTGGAGGTTAGTTAGCACAATGTCCAAAGAAGGGCCAGGTGTATACAGAATGGTGCTGTCTGCGTAGAGGTGGATCAGGGAATCACCCGCAGCAAGAGCGACATCGTTGATATATACAGAGAAAAGAGTCGGCCTGAGAATTGAACCCTGTGGCACCCCATAGAGACTGCCAGAGGTCCGGACAACAGGCCCTCCGATTTGACACACTGAACTCTGTCTGAGAAGTAGTTGGTGAATCAGGCGAGGCAGTCATCTGAGAAACCAAGGCTATTGAGTCTGCCGATAAGAATGCAGTGATTGACAGAGTCAAAAGCCTTGGCCAGGTCGATGAAGACGGCTGCACAGTACTGTCTTTTATCGATGGCGGTTATGATATCGTTTAATACCTTAAGCGTGGCTGAGGTGCACCCCTGACCAGCTCGGAAACCGGATTGCACAGCAGAGAAGGTACAGTGGGATTCGGAATGGTCAGTGATCTGTTTATTAACTTGGCTTTCGAAGACTTTAGAAAGGCAGGGCAGGATGGATATAGGTCTATAACAGTTTGGGTCTAGAGTGTCACCCCCTTTGAAGAGGGGATGACCGTGGCAGCTTTCCAATCTTTGGGGATCTCGGACGATACGAAAGAGAGGTTGAACAGGCTGGTAATAGGGGTTGCAACAATGGCGGCGGATAATTTTAGAAAGAGAGATTACAGATTGTCTAGCCCAGCTGATTTGCACGGGTCCAGGTTTTGCAGCTCTTTCAGAACATCTGCTGTCTGGATTTGGGTGAAGGAGAAGCTGGGGAGGCTCGGGCAAGTTGCTGCGGGGGGTGCAGAGCTGTTGACCAGGGTTGGGGTAGCCAGGAGGAAAGCATAGCCAGCCGTAGAGAAATGCTTATTGAAAATGTTCGATTATCATGGATTTATCGGTGGTGACCATGTTACCTAGCCTCAGTGCAGCTGGGAGGAGGTGCTCTTGTTCTCTATGGACTTTACAGTGTCCCAAAACTTTTTGGAGTTAGAGCTACAGGATGCAAATTTCTTTTTGAAAAAGCTAGCCTTTTCTTTCCTGACTGACTATGTGTATTGGTTCCTGACTTCTCTGAACAGTTGCATATCGCGGGGACTATTCGATGCCATTGCAGTCCGCCACAGGATGTTTTTGTGCTGGTCAAGGGCAGTCAGGTCTGGATTGAACCAAGGGCTATCTCTGGTCTTAGTTCTACATGCTTATTTAAGATGGTGAGGAAATTACTTTTAAAGAACGGCCAGGCATCCTCGACTGATGGGATGAGGTCAATATCCTTCCAGGATACCCGGGCCAGGTCGATTAGAAAGGCCTACTCGCAGACGTGTTTCAGGGAGCATTTGACAGTGATGAGGGGTGGTCGTTTGACTGCGGACCCATAGCGGATGCAGGCAATGATCCAGTGATCGCTGAGATCCTGATTGAAAACAGCAGAGGTGTATTTGGATGGCAAGTTGGTCAGGATAATATCTTTGAGGGTGCCCATGTTTACGGATTTAGGGTTGTTTCCTTGATAATTTGTGTGAGATTGAGGGCATCTACCTTAGATTGTAGGACTGCTGGGGTGTTAAGCATATCCCAGTTTAGGTCACCTAACAAAACAAACTCTGAAGACAGATGGGGGGCAATCACTTCACATATGGTGTCCAGGGCACAGCTGGGAGCTGAGGGGGGTCTATAACAGGCGGCAACAGTGAGAGATTTATTTCTGGAGAGATTCATTTTTAAAATTAGAAGCACGAACTGTTTGGTCATAGACCTGGAAAGTATGACAGAACTTTGCAAGCTATCTCTGCAGTAGATTGCAACTCCTCCCCCTTTGGCAGTTCTTTCTTGACGGAAAATGTTGTAGTTGGGTATGGAAATCTCAGAATCTTTGGTGGCCTTCCTAAACCAGGATTCAGACAAGGCAAGGACATCAGGGTTGGCGGAGTGTGCTAAAGCAGTGAGTAAAACAAACTTAGGGAGGAGGCTTCTGATGTTAACATGCATGAAACCAATGCTTTTTTGTTTATTGAAGTCAACATATGAGAGTACCAGGGGACATGCAGGGCCTGGGTAGCCTCCACATCACCGAGGAACAGAGGAGGAGTAGGATGAGGGTACGGCTAAAGGCTAGCAAAACTGGTCGTCTAGTGCGTTGGGGACAGAGAATTAAAGGAGCAGATTTCTGGGTGTGGTAGAATAGATTCAGGGCATAATGTGCATAATGACAGGGGTATGGTGGGGTGCGGGTACAGTGGAGGTAAGCCCAGGCACTGAGTGATGATAAGAGAGGTTGCATCTCTGGACACGCTGGTTATACTGGGTGAGGTCACTGCATGTGTGGGAGGTGGGACAAAGGAGGTATCTGAGGCATGTACAGTGGGACTAGGGGCTCCGCAGTAAACTAAAACAATTATTGACGGATAGCAAGGGGCACACTTCAATCTCAGACATAATTACAAACAAAGCATTTGTGTTTAGCGAGTCAGATCAGAGGCAGTAGAGATGGCCAGGGAAGTTCTCTTGATGTGTGTGATTTGGTCAATTTTTCTGTCAAAACGTAACAAGTACTTTTGGGTGTCAGGGAAAACGTATGGAGTAAAAAGTACATTGTTGTCTTCAGGAATGTAGTGAAGTAAAAGTAAAAGTTGGCAAAAATATAAATAGTAAAGTAAAGTACAGATACCCCAAAAAACGACTTAAGTAGTATTTAAAGTATTTTTAGTTAAGTACTTTACACCACTGCCTATTTCAGGGGACATCGCTGAGTTCTGCCTCCAGAAAAAGACTCGTGACAAACGAAAGAAGCGTTAAACTTTTTCAAATGTCAGACTGTACTATGATACATGCACTACATGAGGGAGCAATTGCATAATCCACAAATCATACAGCAACACCATAAAAGGTTGCAGTTGAAATTACGTCAATGTCAAGTAGTCTATAATGTACGTTTTGAATTGATTTCTCAAAATGAAATAGAAAACACTCTGGCAGCGGTGGGATTCGAACCCACGCCATCGAAATGACTGGAGCCTAAATCCAGCGCCTTAGACCACTCGGCCACGCTACCTCGACGAGCAGAAATAAAATTTCATAACCTATAAATTTAGCGTATTGTGAATGTATGTGACAAATTCAGCGAACTTTTGTACATTTCATGCAATATTAAATGATATTCAAATCTATATAAAATATTCGACAAATTCATTAACGTATCTCATCAATTGTAATGACCATAGATGGCTACCACAGCATTCTGCAGTGATACGTCATCCCATCTGGTTTGCGCTTAGTGGGACTATCATTTGTTTTACAACAGCACAATGGCCCAACACAGCTCCAGGCTCTGTAAGGGCTATTTGACCAATAAGGAGAGTGATGGAGTGCGGCATCAGATGACCTGGCCTCCACAATCCCTGGACCTCAACCCAATTGAGATGGTTAGGGATGAGTCGGACCGCAGAGTGAAGGAAAAGCAGCCAACAAATGCTCAGCATATGTGGGAACTCCTTTAAGACTGTTGGCAAAGTATTCCAGGTGAAGCTGGTTGAGAGAATGCCCCCTAACGCACGTGCTATATGGCGTCTGAAGGACGCACTGTGGTCCTCCCGCAAACCTGCTGGTAGGAAAACGGGTAGAGACCACACCACAGGCATTGGCTTTGGTTGCCACGGATGCCCTGGGGTGGTACAGAAGAAAGGGGGCCTCGACCCAAGGCAAAGGGTCCCCCACAACACCTAAGGTCCCGGCGGCCACAGCCTGACAGCACTGCGGTGAGATAGAATAGGGGCTTGCCCTGTCTACTCCACGCATCGACCTGGTATTGCAGTACCTCCAGGAACAGAATAATCGTGTGAGCTAAGTGACCTCAAACTTGGATGTTCATGTTTATAGCCTACTTTCATGTTATTTACGTGTCATTTTCCTGTTTGAGCACATCACTGCTAAAATTGATAATATGATTCTATAATACATAACCAGGCAATTGTTGAACATAGACTGCCTTATGAAAAATAAGAATTTGTTAGAAGTCAAGTACTTATATGGCCCACTAGTTTCAAAAGACACAAATAGCCTACATGTACTGTAAATGTAAGCAAAATGAACCTGCATCATCTGTATGTGTTACATGGCTACTTCTCACTATACTTGACCCACTAATACTTTTTCCAAATAGAAAAATGGACAGCTGAAACCAGCAGAAGAATACCAGTTGTTGTACGCTTTTGCTGCAATAGTGGACTCCTGCACTATTTCGTAATGGAACAACTGCCATTTTATTTATGAAGTATTTCTATTTGACTAAATGCAGTTTGTATGCGCTTCCCCTCCCCTCCCTGCCCTGATCAAATCAAATAATGGACAGTGCATTTCCCTCAAAATGTAGGCAGTACAATCAGCAATTCTTTTTAGTCTAGAAGACTGTGAATGTCTGTAGTCCATTAGGGCCCTGTAAAATCCCTTCAATGTCTTCCCCTCTCCCAAATTCCCCCTTTTCTCTGTTTACATTTCCCCATTGAATGTTTGTCCCTGTTTCTGCAGGTTTTCGCTCAACAAAAAAAAAACTATAAATACCTAGGTGTCTGGCTAGACTGTAAACTCTCCTTCCAGACTCATATCAAACATCTCCAATCCAAAATCAAATCTAGAATCTGCTTTCTATTTCTCAACAAAGCCTCCTTCACTCACGCCGCCAAACTTACCCTAGTAAAACTGACTATCCTACCGATCCTCGACTTCGGCGATGTCATCTACAAAATAGCTTCCAATACTCTATTCAGCAAACTTGATGCAGTCTATCACAGTGCCATCCGTTTTGTTACAAAATCACCTTATACCACCAACCACTGCGACCTGTATGCTCTAGTCGGCTGGCCCTCGCTACATATTCGTCGCCAGACCCACTGGCTCCAGGTCATCTATAAGTCTATGTTAGGTAAAGCTCCGCCTTATCTCAGCTCACTGGTCACGATAACAACGCCCACCCGTAGCACACGTTCCAGCAGGTATATCTCACTGATCATCACCAAAGCCAACACTTCCTTTGGCCGCCTTTCCTTACAGTTCTCTGCTGCCAGTGACTGGAACGAATTGCAAAAATCGCTGAAGCTGGAGACTTATATTTCCCTCACCAACTTTAAACATAAGCAATCTGAGCAGCTAACCGATCGCTGCAGCTGTACATAGTCCATCTGTAAATAGCCCACCCAATCTACCTACCTCATCCCCATACTGTTTTTATTTACTTTTGTGCTCTTTTGCAAAACAGTATCTCTACTTGCACATCATCATCTGCTAATTTATCACTCCAGTGTTAATCTGCTAAATTGTAATTCTTCACTACTATGGCCGATTTATTGCCTAACTCCTTATGCCTTTTGCACACTGAATTTTAGACTTTTTTTTCTACTATGTCATTGACTTGACCATGTTATTCCATGTGTAACTCTGTGTTGTTGTCTGAGTCACACTGCTTTGCTTTATCTTGGCCAGGTCGCAGTTGTCAATGAGAACTTTTTCTCAACTAGCCTACCTGGTTAAATAATAAATAATATTGTTGTCTTTTTATTGGACTAAATGCAGTTTGTACAGCAATTGGGCAGTCCTGTGCCGTTCGTGAAAGTTGCATGGAAAAACGAATCGCTGATGCATTTTGTTCAAGTCTTATGATTCACTTGGGCAAATGAATGCATTTTCTAACAAGTTGAAGGGATTTAATTGATTTCCTCCTTAGTTCAATACATTTTAGAATATTGTTGAATTTCGGTTTAATGTCTGGATTCCGTGATTCCGTGTGGGCGAGCCGTATTTTCTAGGGCCCTAGTGTATGAAGTTGTCATAAGTGTCAACATAGGATATGCCCTCTCCCCCATCCCACAAGAGTCAAATATAGGGCGTGGAAATGTAAGCAAGGTTTGAGCTTTTTCAGAGTGTGTCACAAAGTGGACATTTCGCTGTCTCTTATGAGTGAGCGACACATTGACTTTATATAGTGTACCAAGAATTGTCCCTTCGCTTACGGCCATACTAGCCTGAATACGCCCGATCTCGTCCGATCTCGGAAGCTAAGCAGGGTCGGGCCTGGTTAGTACTTGGATGGGAGACCGCCTGGGAATACCAGGTGCTGTAAGCTTTTTGCTCCAGTAGAGGGTTCTCTTGTGTCATGCATGGAGCAACTGCCTTTTATTTATGGCCCTAATAATATTGTGTCTTTTTATTGGACTAAATGCAGTTTGTTAGTGCTTCCCTGCCCTGATCAAATCAAATCAAATATTGGACAGTGCGTTTCCCTCAAAATGTAGGCAGTACATTCAGCATTTCTTTTTAGTCTAGGAGACTGTCAATGTGTGTAGTCCATTAGGGCCCAGTAAAATCCCTTCAATGTTTTGCCTGATTCCCCCAAAGTCCCCCTTTTCTCCGTTTACATTTCCCCGTTGACCGTTTGTCCCTGTTTCTGCAGGTTTTCAACCTCAAAAGTACACCTTTGTAATAGAAATATAACACGTTTGGATGTTCTATGTCCACGACATTGTTTAAAGCCTATCAGGAGACCACTTTTGAGGTCTGGGAAAAATGGAAGACATTTCGATTTTGGGGTGTAGTTACCCTTTAAACCCAAGTGTGCGCCAGAAAGAGACCTTTGTTTGGTTAAGCGGTGTTGCTGTAGCGCTCATGTGATTGCGGAGTTTGCAAAACAAATGGCCACTGGATTGATGCAAATAATCATGATATAATTCTGCCAGGCTGGCATAGGCTACTTTGCAGTTTACATTTAATTGAGAAGGTTTTGGGGGAAGCCTTTCCTTCTCTACCACAAGAAGGTTATCATTAGCCTCATCGCTAACGGCTACACAAAGTGTAGACATGCGCGCGCTCCGCACGAATGCGCACAGCAATTGGGCAGTCCTGTGCCGTTCGTGAAAGTTGCATGGAAAAACGAATCGCTGATGCATTTTGTTCAAGTCTTATGATTCACTTGGGCAAATGAATGCATTTTCTAACAAGTTGAAGGGATTTAATTGATTTCCTCCTTAGTTCAATACATTTTAGAATATTGTTGAATTTCGGTTTAATGTCTGGATTCCGTGATTCCGTGTGGGCGAGCCGTATTTTCTAGGGCCCTAGTGTATGAAGTTGTCATAAGTGTCAACATAGGATATGCCCTCTCCCCCATCCCACAAGAGTCAAATATAGGGCGTGGAAATGTAAGCAAGGTTTGAGCTTTTTCAGAGTGTGTCACAAAGTGGACATTTCGCTGTCTCTTATGAGTGAGCGGCACATTGACTTTATATAGTGTACCAAGAATTGTCCCTTCGCTTACGGCCATACTAGCCTGAATACGCCCGATCTCGGAAGCTAAGCAGGGTCGGGCCTGGTTAGTACTTGGGCCTGGTTAGTACAGACCGCCTGGGAATACCAGGTGCTGTAAGCTTTTTGCTCCAGTAGAGGGTTCTCTTGTGTCATGCATGGAGCAACTGCCTTTTATTTATGGCCCTAATAATATTGTGTCTTTTTATTGGACTAAATGCAGTTTGTTAGTGCTTCCCTGCCCTGATCAAATCAAATCAAATATTGGACAGTGCGTTTCCCTCAAAATGTAGGCAGTACATTCAGCATTTCTTTTTAGTCTAGGAGACTGTCAATGTGTGTAGTCCATTAGGGCCCAGTAAAATCCCTTCAATGTTTTGCCTGATTCCCCCAAAGTCCCCCTTTTCTCCGTTTACATTTCCCCGTTGACCGTTTGTCCCTGTTTCTGCAGGTTTTCAACCTCAAAAGTACACCTTTGTAATAGAAATATAACACGTTTGGATGTTCTATGTCCACGACATTGTTTAAAGCCTATCAGGAGACCACTTTTGAGGTCTGGGAAAAATGGAAGACATTTCGATTTTGGGGTGTAGTTACCCTTTAAACCCAAGTGTGCGCCAGAAAGAGACCTTTGTTTGGTTAAGCGGTGTTGCTGTAGCGCTCATGTGATTGCGGAGTTTGCAAAACAAATGGCCACTGGATTGATGCAAATAATCATGATATAATTCTGCCAGGCTGGCATAGGCTACTTTGCAGTTTACATTTAATTGAGAAGGTTTTGGGGGAAGCCTTTCCTTCTCTACCACAAGAAGGTTATCATTAGCCTCATCGCTAACGGCTACACAAAGTGTAGACATGCGCGCGCTCCGCACGAATGCGCACAGCAATTGGGCAGTCCTGTGCCGTTCGTGAAAGTTGCATGGAAAAACGAATCGCTGATGCATTTTGTTCAAGTCTTATGATTCACTTGGGCAAATGAATGCATTTTCTAACAAGTTGAAGGGATTTAATTGATTTCCTCCTTAGTTCAATACATTTTAGAATATTGTTGAATTTCGGTTTAATGTCTGGATTCCGTGATTCCGTGTGGGCGAGCCGTATTTTCTAGGGCCCTAGTGTATGAAGTTGTCATAAGTGTCAACATAGGATATGCCCTCTCCCCCATCCCACAAGAGTCAAATATAGGGCGTGGAAATGTAAGCAAGGTTTGAGCTTTTTCAGAGTGTGTCACAAAGTGGACATTTCGCTGTCTCTTATGAGTGAGCGGCACATTGACTTTATATAGTGTACCAAGAATTGTCCCTTCGCTTACGGCCATACTAGCCTGAATACGCCCGATCTCGGAAGCTAAGCAGGGTCGGGCCTGGTTAGTACTTGGGCCTGGTTAGTACAGACCGCCTGGGAATACCAGGTGCTGTAAGCTTTTTGCTCCAGTAGAGGGTTCTCTTGTGTCATGCATGGAGCAACTGCCTTTTATTTATGGCCCTAATAATATTGTGTCTTTTTATTGGACTAAATGCAGTTTGTTAGTGCTTCCCTGCCCTGATCAAATCAAATCAAATATTGGACAGTGCGTTTCCCTCAAAATGTAGGCAGTACATTCAGCATTTCTTTTTAGTCTAGGAGACTGTCAATGTGTGTAGTCCATTAGGGCCCAGTAAAATCCCTTCAATGTTTTGCCTGATTCCCCCAAAGTCCCCCTTTTCTCCGTTTACATTTCCCCGTTGACCGTTTGTCCCTGTTTCTGCAGGTTTTCAACCTCAAAAGTACACCTTTGTAATAGAAATATAACACGTTTGGATGTTCTATGTCCACGACATTGTTTAAAGCCTATCAGGAGACCACTTTTGAGGTCTGGGAAAAATGGAAGACATTTCGATTTTGGGGTGTAGTTACCCTTTAAACCCAAGTGTGCGCCAGAAAGAGACCTTTGTTTGGTTAAGCGGTGTTGCTGTAGCGCTCATGTGATTGCGGAGTTTGCAAAACAAATGGCCACTGGATTGATGCAAATAATCATGATATAATTCTGCCAGGCTGGCATAGGCTACTTTGCAGTTTACATTTAATTGAGAAGGTTTTGGGGGAAGCCTTTCCTTCTCTACCACAAGAAGGTTATCATTAGCCTCATCGCTAACGGCTACACAAAGTGTAGACATGCGCGCGCTCCGCACGAATGCGCACAGCAATTGGGCAGTCCTGTGCCGTTCGTGAAAGTTGCATGGAAAAACGAATCGCTGATGCATTTTGTTCAAGTCTTATGATTCACTTGGGCAAATGAATGCATTTTCTAACAAGTTGAAGGGATTTAATTGATTTCCTCCTTAGTTCAATACATTTTAGAATATTGTTGAATTTCGGTTTAATGTCTGGATTCCGTGATTCCGTGTGGGCGAGCCGTATTTTCTAGGGCCCTAGTGTATGAAGTTGTCATAAGTGTCAACATAGGATATGCCCTCTCCCCCATCCCACAAGAGTCAAATATAGGGCGTGGAAATGTAAGCAAGGTTTGAGCTTTTTCAGAGTGTGTCACAAAGTGGACATTTCGCTGTCTCTTATGAGTGAGCGGCACATTGACTTTATATAGTGTACCAAGAATTGTCCCTTCGCTTACGGCCATACTAGCCTGAATACGCCCGATCTCGGAAGCTAAGCAGGGTCGGGCCTGGTTAGTACTTGGGCCTGGTTAGTACAGACCGCCTGGGAATACCAGGTGCTGTAAGCTTTTTGCTCCAGTAGAGGGTTCTCTTGTGTCATGCATGGAGCAACTGCCTTTTATTTATGGCCCTAATAATATTGTGTCTTTTTATTGGACTAAATGCAGTTTGTTAGTGCTTCCCTGCCCTGATCAAATCAAATCAAATATTGGACAGTGCGTTTCCCTCAAAATGTAGGCAGTACATTCAGCATTTCTTTTTAGTCTAGGAGACTGTCAATGTGTGTAGTCCATTAGGGCCCAGTAAAATCCCTTCAATGTTTTGCCTGATTCCCCCAAAGTCCCCCTTTTCTCCGTTTACATTTCCCCGTTGACCGTTTGTCCCTGTTTCTGCAGGTTTTCAACCTCAAAAGTACACCTTTGTAATAGAAATATAACACGTTTGGATGTTCTATGTCCACGACATTGTTTAAAGCCTATCAGGAGACCACTTTTGAGGTCTGGGAAAAATGGAAGACATTTCGATTTTGGGGTGTAGTTACCCTTTAAACCCAAGTGTGCGCCAGAAAGAGACCTTTGTTTGGTTAAGCGGTGTTGCTGTAGCGCTCATGTGATTGCGGAGTTTGCAAAACAAATGGCCACTGGATTGATGCAAATAATCATGATATAATTCTGCCAGGCTGGCATAGGCTACTTTGCAGTTTACATTTAATTGAGAAGGTTTTGGGGGAAGCCTTTCCTTCTCTACCACAAGAAGGTTATCATTAGCCTCATCGCTAACGGCTACACAAAGTGTAGACATGCGCGCGCTCCGCACGAATGCGCACAGCAATTGGGCAGTCCTGTGCCGTTCGTGAAAGTTGCATGGAAAAACGAATCGCTGATGCATTTTGTTCAAGTCTTATGATTCACTTGGGCAAATGAATGCATTTTCTAACAAGTTGAAGGGATTTAATTGATTTCCTCCTTAGTTCAATACATTTTAGAATATTGTTGAATTTCGGTTTAATGTCTGGATTCCGTGATTCCGTGTGGGCGAGCCGTATTTTCTAGGGCCCTAGTGTATGAAGTTGTCATAAGTGTCAACATAGGATATGCCCTCTCCCCCATCCCACAAGAGTCAAATATAGGGCGTGGAAATGTAAGCAAGGTTTGAGCTTTTTCAGAGTGTGTCACAAAGTGGACATTTCGCTGTCTCTTATGAGTGAGCGGCACATTGACTTTATATAGTGTACCAAGAATTGTCCCTTCGCTTACGGCCATACTAGCCTGAATACGCCCGATCTCGGAAGCTAAGCAGGGTCGGGCCTGGTTAGTACTTGGGCCTGGTTAGTACAGACCGCCTGGGAATACCAGGTGCTGTAAGCTTTTTGCTCCAGTAGAGGGTTCTCTTGTGTCATGCATGGAGCAACTGCCTTTTATTTATGGCCCTAATAATATTGTGTCTTTTTATTGGACTAAATGCAGTTTGTTAGCGCTTCCCTGCCCTGATCAAATCAAATCAAATATTGGACAGTGCGTTTCCCTCAAATGTAGGCAGTACATTCAGCATTTCTTTTTAGTCTAGGAGACTGTCAATGTGTGTAGTCCATTAGGGCCCAGTAAAATCCCTTCAATGTTTTGCCTGATTCCCCCAAAGTCCCCCTTTTCTCCGTTTACATTTCCCCGTTGACCGTTTGTCCCTGTTTCTGCAGGTTTTCAACCTCAAAAGTACACCTTTGTAATAGAAATATAACACTTTTGGATGTTCTATGTCCACGACATTGTTTAAAGCCTATCAGGAGACCACTTTTGAGGTCTGGGAAAAATGGAAGACATTTCGATTTTGGGGTGTAGTTACCCTTTAAACCCAAGTGTGCGCCAGAAAGAGACCTTTGTTTGGTTAAGCGGTGTTGCTGTAGCGCTCATGTGATTGCGGAGTTTGCAAAACAAATGGCCACTGGATTGATGCAAATAATCATGATATAATTCTGCCAGGCTGGCATAGGCTACTTTGCAGTTTACATTTAATTGAGAAGGTTTTGGGGGAAGCCTTTCCTTCTCTACCACAAGAAGGTTATCATTAGCCTCATCGCTAACGGCTACACAAAGTGTAGACATGCGCGCGCTCCGCACGAATGCGCACAGCAATTGGGCAGTCCTGTGCCGTTCGTGAAAGTTGCATGGAAAAACGAATCGCTGATGCATTTTGTTCAAGTCTTATGATTCACTTGGGCAAATGAATGCATTTTCTAACAAGTTGAAGGGATTTAATTGATTTCCTCCTTAGTTCAATACATTTTAGAATATTGTTGAATTTCGGTTTAATGTCTGGATTCCGTGATTCCGTGTGGGCGAGCCGTATTTTCTAGGGCCCTAGTGTATGAAGTTGTCATAAGTGTCAACATAGGATATGCCCTCTCCCCCCCCCCCCCATCCCACAAGAGTCAAATATAGGGCGTGGAAATGTAAGCAAGGTTTGAGCTTTTTCAGAGTGTGTCACAAAGTGGACATTTCGCTGACTCTTATGAGTGAGCGACACATTGACTTTATATAGTGTACCAAGAATTGTCCCTTCGCTTACGGCCATACCAGCCTGAATACGCCCGATCTCGGAAGCTAAGCAGGGTCGGGCCTGGTTAGTACTTGGATGGGAGACCGCCTGGGAATACCAGGTGCTGTAAGCTTTTTGCTCCAGTAGAGGGTTCTCTTGTGTCATGCATGGAGCAACTGCCTTTTATTTATGGCCCTAATAATATTGTGTCTTTTTATTGGACTAAATGCAGTTTGTTAGCGCTTCCCTGCCCTGATCAAATCAAATCAAATATTGGACAGTGCGTTTCCCTCAAAATGTAGGCAGTACATTCAGCATTTCTTTTTAGTCTAGGAGACTGTCAATGTGTGTAGTCCATTAGGGCCCAGTAAAATCCCTTCAATGTTTTGCCTGATTCCCCCAAAGTCCCCCTTTTCTCCGTTTACATTTCCCCGTTGACCGTTTGTCCCTGTTTCTGCAGGTTTTCAACCTCAAAAGTACACCTTTGTAATAGAAATATAACACGTTTGGATGTTCTATGTCCACGACATTGTTTAAAGCCTATCAGGAGACCACTTTTGAGGTCTGGGAAAAATGGAAGACATTTCGATTTTGGGGTGTAGTTACCCTTTAAACCCAAGGGTGCGCCAGAAAGAGACCTTTGTTTGGTTTAAGCGGTGTTGCTGTAGCGCTCATGTGATTGCGGAGTTTGCAAAACAAATGGCCACTGGATTGATGCAAATAATCATGATATAATTCTGCCAGGCTGGCATAGGCTACTTTGCAGTTTACATTTAATTGAGAAGGTTTTGGGGGAAGCCTTTCCTTCTCTACCACAAGAAGGTTATCATTAGCCTCATCGCTAACGGCTACACAAAGTGTAGACATGCGCGCTCTCCGCACGAATGCGCACAGCAATTGGGCAGTCCTGTGCCGTTCGTGAAAGTTGCATGGAAAAACGAATCGCTGATGCATTTTGTTCAAGTCTTATGATTCACTTGGGCAAATGAATGCATTTTCTAACAAGTTGAAGGGATTTAATTGATTTCCTCCTTAGTTCAATACATTTTAGAATATTGTTGAATTTCGGTTTAATGTCTGGATTCCGTGATTCCGTGTGGGCGAGCCGTATTTTCTAGGGCCCTAGTGTATGAAGTTGTCATAAGTGTCAACATAGGATATGCCCTCTCCCCCATCCCACAAGAGTCAAATATAGGGCGTGGAAATGTAAGCAAGGTTTGAGCTTTTTCAGAGTGTGTCACAAAGTGGACATTTCGCTGTCTCTTATGAGTGAGCGACACATTGACTTTATATAGTGTACCAAGAATTGTCCCTTCGCTTACGGCCATACCAGCCTGAATACGCCCGATCTCGTCCGATCTCGGAAGCTAAGCAGGGTCGGGCCTGGTTAGTACTTGGATGGGAGACCGCCTGGGAATACCAGGTGCTGTAAGCTTTTTGCTCCAGTAGAGGGTTCTCTTGTGTCATGCATGGAGCAACTGCCTTTTATTTATGGCCCTAATAATATTGTGTCTTTTTATTGGACTAAATGCAGTTTGTTAGCGCTTCCCTGCCCTGATCAAATCAAATCAAATATTGGACAGTGCGTTTCCCTCAAAATGTAGGCAGTACATTCAGCATTTCTTTTTAGTCTAGGAGACTGTCAATGTGTGTAGTCCATTAGGGCCCAGTAAAATCCCTTCAATGTTTTGCCTGATTCCCCCAAAGTCCCCCTTTTCTCCGTTTACATTTCCCCGTTGACCGTTTGTCCCTGTTTCTGCAGGTTTTCAACCTCAAAAGTACACCTTTGTAATAGAAATATAACACGTTTGGATGTTCTATGTCCACGACATTGTTTAAAGCCTATCAGGAGACCACTTTTGAGGTCTGGGAAAAATGGAAGACATTTCGATTTTGGGGTGTAGTTACCCTTTAAACCCAAGGGTGCGCCAGAAAGAGACCTTTGTTTGGTTAAGCGGTGTTGCTGTAGCGCTCATGTGATTGCGGAGTTTGCAAAACAAATGGCCACTGGATTGATGCAAATAATCATGATATAATTCTGCCAGGCTGGCATAGGCTACTTTGCAGTTTACATTTAATTGAGAAGGTTTTGGGGGAAGCCTTTCCTTCTCTACCACAAGAAGGTTATCATTAGCCTCATCGCTAACGGCTACACAAAGTGTAGACATGCGCGCTCTCCGCACGAATGCGCACAGCAATTGGGCAGTCCTGTGCCGTTCGTGAAAGTTGCATGGAAAAACGAATCGCTGATGCATTTTGTTCAAGTCTTATGATTCACTTGGGCAAATGAATGCATTTTCTAACAAGTTGAAGGGATTTAATTGATTTCCTCCTTAGTTCAATACATTTTAGAATATTGTTGAATTTCGGTTTAATGTCTGGATTCCGTGATTCCGTGTGGGCGAGCCGTATTTTCTAGGGCCCTAGTGTATGAAGTTGTCATAAGTGTCAACATAGGATATGCCCTCTCCCCCATCCCACAAGAGTCAAATATAGGGCGTGGAAATGTAAGCAAGGTTTGAGCTTTTTCAGAGTGTGTCACAAAGTGGACATTTCGCTGTCTCTTATGAGTGAGCGGCACATTGACTTTATATAGTGTACCAAGAATTGTCCCTTCGCTTACGGCCATACCAGCCTGAATACGCCCGATCTCGTCCGATCTCGGAAGCTAAGCAGGGTCGGGCCTGGTTAGTACTTGGATGGGAGACCGCCTGGGAATACCAGGTGCTGTAAGCTTTTTGCTCCAGTAGAGGGTTCTCTTGTGTCATGCATGGAGCAACTGCCTTTTATTTATGGCCCTAATAATATTGTGTCTTTTTATTGGACTAAATGCAGTTTGTTAGTGCTTCCCTGCCCTGATCAAATCAAATCAAATATTGGACAGTGCGTTTCCCTCAAAATGTAGGCAGTACATTCAGCATTTCTTTTTAGTCTAGGAGACTGTCAATGTGTGTAGTCCATTAGGGCCCAGTAAAATCCCTTCAATGTTTTGCCTGATTCCCCCAAAGTCCCCCTTTTCTCCGTTTACATTTCCCCGTTGACCGTTTGTCCCTGTTTCTGCAGGTTTTCAACCTCAAAAGTACACCTTTGTAATAGAAATATAACACGTTTGGATGTTCTATGTCCACGACATTGTTTAAAGCCTATCAGGAGACCACTTTTGAGGTCTGGGAAAAATGGAAGACATTTCGATTTTGGGGTGTAGTTACCCTTTAAACCCAAGTGTGCGCCAGAAAGAGACCTTTGTTTGGTTAAGCGGTGTTGCTGTAGCGCTCATGTGATTGCGGAGTTTGCAAAACAAATGGCCACTGGATTGATGCAAATAATCATGATATAATTCTGCCAGGCTGGCATAGGCTACTTTGCAGTTTACATTTAATTGAGAAGGTTTTGGGGGAAGCCTTTCCTTCTCTACCACAAGAAGGTTATCATTAGCCTCATCGCTAACGGCTACACAAAGTGTAGACATGCGCGCGCTTCGCACGAATGCGCACAGCAATTGGGCAGTCCTGTGCCGTTCGTGAAAGTTGCATGGAAAAACGAATCGCTGATGCATTTTGTTCAAGTCTTATGATTCACTTGGGCAAATGAATGCATTTTCTAACAAGTTGAAGGGATTTAATTGATTTCCTCCTTAGTTCAATACATTTTAGAATATTGTTGAATTTCGGTTTAATGTCTGGATTCCGTGATTCCGTGTGGGCGAGCCGTATTTTCTAGGGCCCTAGTGTATGAAGTTGTCATAAGTGTCAACATAGGATATGCCCTCTCCCCCATCCCACAAGAGTCAAATATAGGGCGTGGAAATGTAAGCAAGGTTTGAGCTTTTCAGAGTGTGTCACAAAGTGGACATTTCGCTGTCTCTTATGAGTGAGCGGCACATTGACTTTATATAGTGTACCAAGAATTGTCCCTTCGCTTACGGCCATACCAGCCTGAATACGCCCGATCTCGTCCGATCTCGGAAGCTAAGCAGAGTCGGGCCTGGTTAGTACTGGATGGGAGGACCGCCTGGGAATACCAGGTGCTGTAAGCTTTTTGCTCCAGTAGAGGGTTCTCTTGTGTCATGCATGGAGCAACTGCCTTTTATTTATGGCCCTAATAATATTGTGTCTTTTTATTGGACTAAATGCAGTTTGTTAGTGCTTCCCTGCCCTGATCAAATCAAATCAAATATTGGACAGTGCGTTTCCCTCAAAATGTAGGCAGTACATTCAGCATTTCTTTTTAGTCTAGGGAGACTGTCAATGTGTGTAGTCCATTAGGGCCCAGTAAAATCCCTTCAATGTTTTGCCTGATTCCCCCAAAGTCCCCCTTTTCTCCGTTTACATTTCCCCGTTGACCGTTTGTCCCTGTTTCTGCAGGTTTTCAACCTCAAAAGTACACCTTTGTAATAGAAATATAACACGTTTGGATGTTCTATGTCCACGGACATTGTTTAAAGCCTATCAGGAGACCACTTTTGAGGTCTGGGAAAAATGGAAGACATTTCGATTTTGGGGTGTAGTTACCCTTTAAACCCAAGTGTGCGCCAGAAAGAGACCTTTGTTTGGTTTAAGCGGTGTTGCTGTAGCGCTCATGTGATTGCGGAGTTTGCAAAACAAATGGCCACTGGATTGATGCAAATAATCATGATATAATTCTGCCAGGCTGGCATAGGCTACTTTGCAGTTTACATTTAATTGAGAAGGTTTTGGGGGAAGCCTTTCCTTCTCTACCACAAGAAGGTTATCATTAGCCTCATCGCTAACGGCTACACAAAGTGTAGACATGCGCGCGCTCCGCACGAATGCGCACAGCAATTGGGCAGTCCTGTGCCGTTCGTGAAAGTTGCATGGAAAAACGAATCGCTGATGCATTTTGTTCAAGTCTTATGATTCACTTGGGCAAATGAATGCATTTTCTAACAAGTTGAAGGGATTTAATTGATTTCCTCCTTAGTTCAATACATTTTAGAATATTGTTGAATTTCGGTTTAATGTCTGGATTCCGTGATTCCGTGTGGGCGAGCCGTATTTTCTAGGGCCCTAGTGTATGAAGTTGTCATAAGTGTCAACATAGGATATGCCCTCTCCCCCATCCCACAAGAGTCAAATATAGGGCGTGGAAATGTAAGCAAGGTTTGAGCTTTTTCAGAGTGTGTCACAAAGTGGACATTTCGCTGTCTCTTATGAGTGAGCGGCACATTGACTTTATATAGTGTACCAAGAATTGTCCCTTCGCTTACGGCCATACCAGCCTGAATACGCCCGATCTCGTCCGATCTCGGAAGCTAAGCAGAGTCGGGCCTGGTTAGTACTTGGATGGGAGACCGCCTGGGAATACCAGGTGCTGTAAGCTTTTTGCTCCAGTAGAGGGTTCTCTTGTGTCATGCATGGAGCAACTGCCTTTTATTTATGGCCCTAATAATATTGTGTCTTTTTATTGGACTAAATGCAGTTTGTTAGTGCTTCCCTGCCCTGATCAAATCAAATCAAATATTGGACAGTGCGTTTCCCTCAAAATGTAGGCAGTACATTCAGCATTTCTTTTTAGTCTAGGAGACTGTCAATGTGTGTAGTCCATTAGGGCCCAGTAAAATCCCTTCAATGTTTTGCCCTGATTCCCCCAAAGTCCCCCTTTTCTCCGTTTACATTTCCCCGTTGACCGTTTGTCCCTGTTTCTGCAGGTTTTCAACCTCAAAAGTACACCTTTGTAATAGAAATATAACACGTTTGGATGTTCTATGTCCACGACATTGTTTAAAGCCTATCAGGAGACCACTTTTGAGGTCTGGGAAAAATGGAAGACATTTCGATTTTGGGGTGTAGTTACCCTTTAAACCCAAGTGTGCGCCAGAAAGAGACCTTTGTTTGGTTTAAGCGGTGTTGCTGTAGCGCTCATGTGATTGCGGAGTTTGCAAAACAAATGGCCACTGGATTGATGCAAATAATCATGATATAATTCTGCCAGGCTGGCATAGGCTACTTTGCAGTTTACATTTAATTGAGAAGGTTTTGGGGGAAGCCTTTCCTTCTCTACCACAAGAAGGTTATCATTAGCCTCATCGCTAACGGCTACACAAAGTGTAGACATGCGCGCGCTCCGCACGAATGCGCACAGCAATTGGGCAGTCCTGTGCCGTTCGTGAAGTTGCATGGAAAAACGAATCGCTGATGCATTTGTTCAAGTCTTATGATTCACTTGGGCAAATGAATGCATTTTCTAACAAGTTGAAGGGATTTAATTGATTTCCTCCTTAGTTCAATACATTTTAGAATATTGTTGAATTTCGGTTTAATGTCTGGATTCCGTGATTCCGTTGTGGGCGAGCCGTATTTTCTAGGGCCCTAGTGTATGAAGTTGTCATAAGTGTTCAACATAGGATATGCCCTCTCCCCCATCCCACAAGAGTCAAATATAGGGCGTGGAAATGTAAGCAAGGTTGAGCTTTTTCAGAGTGTGTCACAAAGTGGACATTTCGCTGTCTCTTATGAGTGAGCGGCACATTGACTTTATATAGTGTACCAAGAATTGTCCCTTCGCTTACGGCCATACCAGCCTGAATACGCCCGATCTCGTCCGATCTCGGAAGCTAAGCAGAGTCGGGCCTGGTTAGTACTTGGATGGGAGACCGCCTGGGAATACCAGGTGCTGTAAGCTTTTTGCTCCAGTAGAGGGTTCTCTTGTGTCATGCATGGAGCAACTGCCTTTTATTTATGGCCCTAATAATATTGTGTCTTTTTATTGGACTAAATGCAGTTGTTAGCTGCTTCCCTGCCCTGATCAAATCAAATCAAATATTGGACAGTGCGTTTCCCTCAAAATGTAGGCAGTACATTCAGCATTTCTTTTTAGTCTAGGAGACTGTCAATGTGTGTAGTCCATTAGGGCCCAGTAAAATCCCTTCAATGTTTTGCCTGATCCCCCAAAGTCCCCCTTTTCTCCGTTACATTTCCCCGTTGACCGTTTTGTCCCTGTTTCTGCAGGTTTTCAACCTCAAAAGTACACCTTTGTAATAGAAATATAACACGTTTGGATGTTCTATGTCCACGACATTGTTTAAAGCCTATCAGGAGACCACTTTTGAGGTCTGAGGAAAAATGGAAGACATTTCGATTTTGGGGTGTAGTTACCCTTTAAACCCAAGTGTGCGCCAGAAAGAGACCTTTGTTTGGTTTGTTGTTTCGCGAGTTTGCAAAACAAATGGCCACTGATTGATGCAAATAATCATGATATAATTCTGCCAGGGCTGGCATAGAGCTACTTTGCAGTTTACATTTAATTGAGAAGGTTTTGGGG